>NC_139584.1:13940956-14088456 GCF_946808225.1 Silurus aristotelis
GTGAGAAAAAAAATTAATGGGGGGGCAGTGTTCATGTGGCTATTATGTAGCTTGTTTAGGAAGCTTATTTAAGGGGTTTGGCTTTTGGAAGGACTATTTAACTTCTAGCAAAATCACTGTTTACACCTTAAATCTTAATGCACATAAATAAACACACAAACATGAATGATTATCCTATTGGTACCATTTTTTGCCATGTGGTATCTCATATCATTCTGAGCATTTTTCCATAGGTGTGTCACAAAGGGCTCACAAGTTCAAGAATCCGTAGTATGCATATACGTATGTGTATTATGTAGATGAATTGGGACATTTTGGCTCACTACACATTGGGACACTTCCATTCCCAGTGAGATGAATACATAAAGTTCAAATTTACTTACATATGAAATAGTTCACGGTATGTTGAACTATTTCATATTTCATACTTCAGCCAATTTACTGCCATTGATTCCATAGTCATTGATGCTCCCTGTTTTTTTTTTGTTTGTTTGTTTTGTTTTTTTCAGCAGTGCATTGGAGTTTATATATGAGTGCACTGTGACCGCCCTTTATATGGCCGACTGCCTGATCAGTGCTCTAGGGAGCTGATAGAGGCACATTTGCCCACCTGATCCTCATCACACATGCAAAATTTCAAAACGGGATGAACCCGGGGATTTATCCGGACCTTTTTATTTGCAGTAAAAAAATTAAATATACCAATGTGATGTAGCTAGAACAGTATAGGTTTATATGCAGTGTAGAACTGAATATACATTAAAAACCATTTCAAGTATGTTTCATGTTAATTGTTAGTTCCTGAAGCAGAGAATCAGGAGGAACACATACACATACAGTACGTACTGTACACACTCTCAGTCAGCGGACATGTGACTTATGCACTACATGCACATACGCATTAATGAATTAGGACTAGAGCTGTTTGTGCATGTTGCTTTTTTCCCCTGCATTTTGTACCTGTGTATGTAGGTCTACTTTAATCACCATTTCTTATGCATGCCAGACAGCATAAATCTGACTTTTGCTTTTGAACTGTTCTGAAACAGTATTTCACAGTTGTGTTACTTCAGCACACACTCGCTCAAACCCTGTATAACCCTGGAACATTGCAGCATGTATAAATTCACTCGTTTTAACATGGTTAGTTAACTTTTAGCTCAGAGAAAAATCCAACCTAGAAATAAAAACGTACGCACTTCAGGTATATGAACTGTTGTTTGTACCAGGGTTTAAAAAAATAAAACATGCAACACACTGCAAACACTGGAAATCGTTTGAAGGAATGCCATGAAAAACACAGAACCCTGTTGGTGGAGAGCTTTGAAAATTCACTCCATTGTTTCTCCTATCTGCAGGAGTTTCTGATTGTTTAGTTTGTCCCGATATTTTGGGAGTTTGTAAGTTTTTGAACTTTTGTTTGAACTTAAACACGCAGGTGTGTTTATCAGGAGATAAATCTACACAAAAACTCAGCGATTTTTTTAAATCTGTAGATTTAAAAAAATTTATTTATTTACTGGTAAGCTGGTTTAGTTATATATTATATATATTATAAAAAATATATTTGATATATTGAAATATTTGGCACATTGCCTACCTGAAGCTTTTGGACTAAATGTTTTTTTTTTGTACCATACACTAGCACCACCCAATTTGTAAAAAGGCTGAAACACAACTCCACACACGTACAAAACACCTTCCATTTTACACCATAGCAAGGTATGCAACCTAAATCTCTGACCTGTAACTGTATTAGCTTGCTTGTTGCCTTTTGGGGTAAAGGGGGCAGTGCCTTATAAAGCTGAGAAGCTCTGTGCAAGCTGGGGCACTGCTAATTTTAGACAATGGGTTCTTTTTAATACTCTAATTACTGCAATCTCGACTCCTCTATTCTACATCCTGTCATACTTCTGGGCCTGATTGGGCTAAAATGAAAAATATAAAGAGTAGTACAGATCTTTATAACCTGCTATGTTTCCTTTAAGGTAGGGTATTAGGTTATGCAGGTACACTATATTGACGAAAGTTTGTGAACACCTGAACATTAGTTTTGTATGTGTTTTTTGAACGCAATTTCCATTCCACATTTAGTCTCTATTTGCTTTATAACAACCTTCACTCTTCTGGGAAGATGCTCCACTAGATTTTGAAGTGTGCTTGTGAAAATCTGTGCTCATTCAGCTGCAAGCGTGTTAGTAAAGTCAGGTACTGATGTAGAGTGAGGAGGCCTGGTCATCGTTCACATTCATTCCAAAGGTGTTCAGTAGGATTAAGGTCAGAGTTCTACAACAGGCCAATCAATATCTTCCACTCCATACCATGTAAACCATAACTTCATGGAGCTCACTTTGTGCATCACAGGTTTGTGTGTCTCAGTCTAAGTGAAGGGAAAATGTAATGCTACCACATCCAGAGACATCCTATACCATTGTGTGCCTCCAGGTTTGTGTTAACAGTTTGGGGAAGAACCATGAATTGGTGGAAAAGTCAGGTGTCCTAATTCTGTTGTCCATATAGTGTATTAGTGAACAACTAGAATGCTGAATACCTGGTTTCAAGAGGCGTCTTAATGTCAGCGTACTTATTTAACTTCCCAAAATAGATGCTTAAATCTGATGAAGGTGATTTTTATTAACGTTACTTTAATAAAGAAAAGGGCTCATCTGCTATTATAGTTTTAATTCGAGGAAAAATACTCTCCTGTCAGGTTTTGGGTATGAAATATGTCTTTATTTAACCTAATGCTTTTTACTGTTTTGTGTGAATGTGTAAAGATTTTACAAGGAACTAGTTACATTGTAGCATTCACAAGTTCTGGAATTTTGGAGCCATTCTCACAATCTATTGCAGATAATGATACTATCACATCTATGTAAAACTAACCAAGAGTTTTTACTGTTGGAATCAAGTCTAGCCTGTTTAAACATTGCAAAAACTTCAATATTATTAACAAAGCAGTTCTTATACGATCTTATTCATTCTTTATTACCACATTGTCTGTGTAAAGCCACTTTGAGACAATGTAGGTTGTTAAAAACCCTATACAAATGAAAATGAAAATATATGCCAATGCTGGCTAATGCTATTTCTAATAAAACTTCTAATTGCAAAATGTCAACTAATTTATTATTAATCAGTCAAACGTTGTGTCAGTTTCATTCGCATTGCTGTAGTCAGGTATTGTCTATGCACAAGCAGATCAATCAAAACAGATCAATTAATCATTCAACCTTGCAACCGAGACTCATTCTGCTTGTTATGGGATACAGCTACAGGGGAGCACAGGGAGGAACAAAAAGCTGTATTTGAGTCTTTTGCACATTGTGCGAATGAAAAATCATTAAATTTTGTTTAAGTCCACCCTGTTTAGTAATATTCTTATTCTTAACTTTGCAGCTTTGTTGCTAGTTCTGGGGGCTCTCTTGGTGACCAGTGGCAATGGATGCCATTTTAGCAGGTCAGCACAAAATATTGGATTCCTGACAAAGAGAGAGTATTAGTATTTTAGTTTACTGTGTTTTGGTTAAGGTGAACACTAATCTCTGCTGCAAATTCAGCAATGTGATGTAGCCTTGCTGTATACCCCGAGAATTACATGGTGCATGCAAACCATCCGGGAATTATAATTTTATTTGGATGTTTTTTTGGGCTTTAGTCAAATTAGGCAATTGCATGTATGGATTCTTATATCTTCTTTTGATTCTTAAAGGACACAGGGAGTTCTCAGTAAAGGGACCACTCTGTGATTTCTTTTTCTGACTATCAGCTTCTTTGGTCTTGATATTAAAGGCAAGGTAACCAGTGTGGAGCTTGCAGACACACAGACTCAGGCGCAGGTTTTGGTTTTGCTCAAAACAGTGTATCAGACAAACCAAAGTGCTGGGCAGCAATACTTAAAAATGTCAGTCGGGGGAATAGGCAGGTGAACAGTATGCAGGGTTTAACGAAATAAGTAGTTTAGATCAGTCAGATTATGGTCAAAACAGTGTTCAGCAAATGCCTTTTGATATCTTACAGACATGATTCTGGAGCAGGGAGAGTCCTGGTGATTTAAAAGGAGTAGTGTTGTTGTAAATATTTGAGTTCCTTTAAAAATCAGTTGACTTCACAGGGGACAGGTTTTTTAATGTCATATGAAGGGGTTGTGGACTAAGGAGCAAAGAAGTGCAGGGGTGCAAGGCCAATTCTATGTACTTTACTGGAGGTTTTCAGATCCTTCTTTATGTCTTCCGTATAAAAATCTGTGCTTGTGTTTGTTGAATTTGTCACGCTCAGTATAAATATAGTTAATAGTAAAACTGAGTATGTAAATATTGTGGCCATTTTCCTACTTTGTTTTCATGTAGCTTCTTATTGGCAGATTGCATTTGTTGGCCCGAAACAGGAAAGTGAGAACCAGATTGAAATTATTTCTACAACTCTCACTTGTTCGCTCCCAAAATGAGGATTGAATTGCTTAATCGGGATCAAGTTCTTAACAGCCTCCCTCCTTCTCTCACTGCAGTCGCACCAACATACAAAGAATGCAAAAAAACCAACATCTTACAAGACACAAGTCTTTGCATGGCCCAAGTTTGTATTTGTTAAATGCCCAGTAGTGTGTGTGAGATGCATTTTGATCCACTTGCTGTGTGCTCGAGTTTGACTTCATGACATAATTGGACGCACAGCCAGCATTCTATTATAAAATCTTTCATCAATTATTAGCAGTGCTGTCACTGTGTGTGGCCTCTTTGGTGGTTGATGGAACTATTTTGGACCTAATATTGATTATGTATGCATGTCCTCATAGAAGAAAAGAGTAGAGAACACCACTGAATCTTTAACCCTCATGTTCCATTCTCTGCTTCGCACTTCCCATTGAGCCAAAGGTCAAAAATTGCAAAGGCAATGTGGGGATGTGACAGGAACTAATGTTATCTATTAGTTTTATATTTTCATTTTGAGTTCAAAATGATCCAAACCACTGTGCAAAGAATACTTTTTTATTTTAAAAGCTGTTTTATGTGCATGTGAACCCACTATGTGTTGCACGAGCAAAAACTATTAAATGGGCCATTTTGCAGAATGTAATCAAAGTGCAGGTTTGTATTGAATAACTGTCTTTTGCTGTAGATGATTGAGAAAATGAATGTGTATATGAATATGTATATCATATACACATATGTGTATATGTGTATATGAAAATGAATGTGTATATATCAAAACTCTTTTGGACGAACACATTTAGAAATGCAGTACATTTGCACAGCAGCCACAAATAAACTGTATATTAAAATAAAATGGTTTTAAGTAACACTAATAGTTCGAGAAAAACCCTTTATAATCATGTTAAAAGTAACATTTCATGCAAGACATGGCATACAAACTGAGCAGTTAAGCACATTAAGACTCAATTAGGATATTCTTACTCTCTTTCTCTCTATTTTTTCTTTCTTCCCCCCTCTCTCTCCAGCATCATCGCTGTTCTCTCACAGGTTTGTGACCGTGCGGAGGGGTAGTCCAGCAGCACGCAGTGGTCAGATCCAGCAGGGTGATCATCTAGAGGGAGTGGAGGGCCGCTCTGTCCTCACACTGCCTCACAGAGACCTGGCACAGATCCTGCGGCGAGCAGGAAACACACTTCGCCTCACCATCATCCCGCGCTCCAACAACAGTATGTGAATACCTCCTGTTCTGTTCAACATTTACATTTAACATTTAGCAGTGTGTGCTAATATTATATAGACAAATGTTTGCGGACAACTGACTATAAGAATTGTATGTGCTTTTTAAACATCCCATTTCACATATAGTCCCCATTTGCTGTTATAATACCCTCCACTCTTCTGCGAAGATGTTGCTCTAGATTTTGGAGTTTGATTCAGGACATATGTGCTCATTCAGCCACAAGGGTGTTACTAAAGTCAGCAGAGATAGTAACTTATTATTCAAGTTACAGTAATTAAGTCGGGGGGGTTTTCTGTACCTCTACCTTTAAAGTAGATTTTAAAATCTATAATTGTATTTCATTTATAAGTATTTTTGGTTTGAAGTATTGTAGTTAAATACATTTTAAATCATATCAGTTATGGAAAAAAACGAAAGAAACATGATGCAAGGGCTAAAAAAAACCTGTGCCCTGGAAACTACGGCACTGACTGATTGATGGCAGGAGAAAAACACGATAAATTCTCAAAAAAGAAAGATGCAGAAGGACAAGACAGACAGCAGTGATGCAGACCCAACCCGAAAATTGTTCAATGCGTCCACTCAATGTCTGAATTCTGAATCCGCATTTTCGATTTCTCTCATTATCGTCTGATATTATGACAGAAGATTTTGTTTCTTTTTTCTTTTTGCACAAAGATTTAAATTACCTTTTTACTATGTTTGCAAAAATCTCTTATTTTTAATACTTGATTTCCATTTTTATATTTAAAAAAAAAAATGTGCATGGTCATTAGGGAAATTGAGACAGGACGCATTGTGTTAAATTTGTAAATGTGCTTGCCGCTAACATTTTAAAACAGGATTATCTTGTTCCAGACCAACTGAAAAGTAAAAACTGTGAGCACAAACAATGTTTTGCAGTGGAAAGGTTTACCCATTTACCTCTAACCATTTTATACAGCTTTTTGTAGAACAGCATGTCCTCCAGAGGGCACCAGTGCATTACTTTTTTTTTTTTTTTTTTTTTTTTGACATTTCTTCTTTTCTCTGTTTCTTAGATGCCTCCAACCTGACAGAGTACACAGACTTTGATGCAGATGGCAAGTTAAGAAAAGGGCAGCAACCTCGACAAAAGGTGACTTTCATATGAAGGCAATTTAAATCATGGTGTCATACATGTATTATTTTATAGAAGCAGTGATTTTCATTTAATTCAGTTAGGTACCTAGCAAACATTATTTGCAGAGAGAGAGAAATTTTTTTTTTTTTTAAGATTTCAAACATAAAACATATTGGGTTAGGGGCTATAGTGGGTACTGATTAATTCCATTGAATTCAGTTTAATAAAATGTTATTTGTATAGCTTTTTTAACAATATACATTGTTCCGAAGCAGCTTTACAAAAATAGATTACAAATGTCAATTTCAAATGTATAATTTAATCCTTATAATTAGCAAACCAGTGGCGACAATGGCAAGGAAAAACTCAGAGATGGTATAAGGACGAAACATTGAGAGAATACAAACTCTGTAGCAAACCAATCCTCATCTGGGTGACACCAAATGTCCATTCATTAAAGTTCCTCCTTTTGAGGTTATCATCTGCTCACCGATATGTGCTTAAATGCAACACTGCTCAAGCATTTGCAGTCCTAAGCCACTGTAGCAGACTGTTGATATTAATTGCAAATCTATTCTTATGGTTCTTAAGTTTGACCCTGCTCAATAACTTCATGGATTTTTGGGCTGTTCATGTGAAACCATCCTCAGCTGAATCAAGTGGAATCAAGTGGATGTTAGGATAAATCAGGCAGATCTGGAAAGAAGAAAGGGACAGGATCACTGGTACTGACAGAGAGAGTTATAAATAGGGGGGGGGGGGGGTTAGATTATTATGTATTCTTAATGTTACAGAATAATTAATGCTACTATGCCGTTTTAGTAGAGTGCAAATAGGGACTTTGACAAGACAGCACAACTAAAAGGGACAGCCAGATGGACGTTTTCAAGCTAGACTTAGGTAGGAAAACTACTATTCGAAGGTACCAACAAATAGTCTGCACCTTTTGATCAAAATAGGCATAGTGGTTCTTTATGGACCAAAAGCTTGCTCAGATACTGCAGCATGAGACCATTCAGTGCCTTATACTGTACAGTACATAAGTATTTGCATTTAATAATCAATGCAAAATTCGCTTGGGAGTCAAGGTAGAGAGGATAAGACAAAGGTAATGCCATGTTTTCTGGTTCTGGTAAAGACTCTTGCTGCTTGATTTTGGACTAACAAGAGCTTGTTTATGCACTTAGTAGAACATCCAGACTGCAAAGCATTAGTCCAACCTAAATGTAACAAAAGCATGAACTCGTTTTTCTGCACCATGTAATGATATCATATTACTTATTTAATATTTTGACATGAAAGGTTATCTTAGTAATATTATCTACAGGAGCTTTAAAGGAAAGACTACACAATCAGTCAGTAATCACACCATGGTATTTAACTGCTGCACATAATAAGATAGAAGGACAATCCACAGATACTATGTAATCAGAAAGCTGGCTTTAGCTCACTGCATGTGGTCCTCGAAAAAGTACAGCTGTCTTATCAGAATTTAGTAAAAAGTTAGCACGCATTCACTGTTTAATATCCTTTACACATTCTTCAACATTAGTTAGCTGATGTCTTTCATTTGAATTTGCTGAAACACAAAACTCTGTTTTATCAGGGTATCAGTGGAAGTGAATACCTTGTTTACGATAATTAACAATTACCCACAATTCCAGTTTTACAGTTTCACCCAGAGGTAGCATATATCAAGAAAAAAGCAGTGGACTAAAACAGATCTTTACAGAACAAACGTTACCTCGTTAACTATAACTGCTGTGTCTCAACCTTTCCTATGATCTTTGAGATAAAGGGGAGGTTTGATTTTGGCCAATAGTTGGACAACAGGCAGGGTCGAGGCCAGGTTTTTTTTAATATGGCATTTGATAACTGCCCGCTTGTTGGATTTATGTGCTGTAAATAATTAGTGTTAAGGTATAACTAGTGTTATTTTTAGAGGAGATCTATTAACTCCTTATCTGTTTGAAAAACATGCAGGATCTAATACACAAGTTGATGAAAAATAAGTAAAATCTATTCGCTCTCTTGAATTAGAATTAAAAAAATTAATTGCTAGTCTAATTTAATTATGTTATTGACATAGTTATTTATTAATTGATGGTATGCATGTGGGGCTTCTATTCCTAGTTAATTTTGTTACAGTAACAAATAAAAATCTTCCATAATGGTAGAAAGATATGTTGATCTAGCAGCACTAGCGTCTAGAAAAGACTCTTTTTTCCTAGCAGTTTGAAATACAATCAATTTAGTTTGATGTATGTGATCATTATACCATAATGATTCTGGGCATTCAGCAGACAAATTAAGTTCTATGGGGTCAGACGGTGATCCTATCTTTGTTGATAAATCGAGGAGATTATTGAAAAAAACTCGTTGTTGTAGCTGAAATAAATATAAATTTTTAAAGTATATGAGGTAATGATCGGAACTAACTTCGGTCTGTGGAACTATGACTATGTTTTCAATATTTAATGCAGTTGTTAGTATTAAGTTAAGAAATTATGTATCCTATTACATTCTGATTATTTCTTGCGGAATGTAGAATGGACACAACTGCTATTCTAAGAGGGCCTTTCTTATTATCAAAATGATTATAAAAATAACCAATAAGTAAAACTTTGTCTAGAAAGGTTCAAATTAAATCTGCAAATTTATATCAATTAAAATTTTTAAAGTAAATCAAAATGGGGCCCTGGAGGTCTATAAATAATAATTTATAGAACTGACTAACTAGACTTATTTTTTAAGCTACATATGCTATGTTGGTGTAAAGAACTTTGAACATGTTATGTTTTCATTGTTATTATTATAAATATCACAACACCGCTTTCTCTGCCAGGTAGACAGGACTGTTCCCAGGCAAAACTAGCTTCATTTAACACTGAATATTCATTAGGTTTAATCCAAGTTTTCATTAAGCACAGTACATTAATCTCCTGACCAGTACAACTTTATTTCTAATCAGTGCTGATAAGAATTCAAATATTTAATAATCGGTCTTATTGAATTTGATATTAAGTTGTTAAAAGAGATTTTCTATTTCTACATTTTGTTTTTGCTTGGAGAACAGACATATTAGTCTTAGTCTTAATATGGCAGACCCTGAGTGATGACTGTGCTGCTAGTGCACCTCAATTTAGCCTGCTTGTCTGCTCCCTGACCTTGGCTCTGGATTGTTGGTTAACTAGGCCTGATCTAAGACTGTAGGTTATACTGCAAATTAGAGCAGCACTTTCCTAAGTGGAATGGACACCATCATGCCCTAACAGGTCAGCCTTGCCCTCACATTATAAAGCCCACATTGTTTTTAGAGTACCACAGGACATCCAGCAGTTCAGCAACAATAACCTGCTATAAGCTACATTGCCATGCTGCATTTAATGGGGCAAGAGCATACTATTGCATCAGACATTACCTTTGCCAATGCCTAACATGAGCTGCTGGTGCGACTAAAGTTCTAGCAAATTTTTCGTGCTTCAGAATAGAGTCTTCTGTACCCAGAGCTCTTTCTCAGCTCTTTCTTAGTGGGTGCTTCACTGTGGAGAACATTGAACTTGTTAGACACGGAAAGCAGAGTGAAGTGGTGCTTCTGTGTGTGATCCTTAGCATTAGCTAATGCTGCCAAGTCGTCACCCACTCGCCCCACTTCAAGAGCTCTAATGACAGAGTTGGGGGATTGCTAACTTGCTCTTACTCCCGCTAACCCTCTATAGAATATGGATGCACTCCACTAATGCTAGTATCTTTTATGTCAGAGAGCTAACTAACTTACATTTCTCACAAATAAAATTATTACTAGTAAGAGAGAAAGACCGACTCATTGTGTAGATTTGTTTAGCTTGTTTCCCTATTAAGATCTATTAAGATCTTAATACAGTACACTCCCCATAAAGCCCAGCAAATTACATGTCCTGACCACATGCAGAACTGATTACGCACCTCTGATTTGTGTTGCACTAATTAGTCAAAGTGTTTTGTTTGTTTTCACGCAGGACTTGTTTGTTTGTAGAATTTGTATTTTCTTTTAAATAGAACTTGTACTTGCATCTGTCTGACAGCACACTGCTAAATTATAATTGTAACTACCTTCTCATTGGATCTCAATTTCTATTTTAATTAATATTAATATAAAAATATTATATTATATATATATATATATATATATATATATATATATATATATTTAATTAATATTAAGCACCGTTCCTTTTATTTTATCCTTTTAAAGTTAGAAGCACACAATTTTATAGAATGTTATTGTACACAAAGCGAGGTCCATAAAGAGTGGTTGTTGTGGAAAAACACAAGCTTCCTGCACAGGACCCTGACCAAAACACCACTGAACACATTTGAGATAAACTGGAACTGAAACAATGACTGCACATCTGGCTTCAACCACACCATCATTAATGCTTTTGTGGCTGAATGAACAAATCCTCAGTCACACAGTAAAATCGAATGCAAAGTCGAGGTTAATAAAGCAATAAAACGCAAATAAATGTAAAGTGGAAGGGTAAAAGCACGTATAAGTGTAATGGTCTGGTGTCCACAAACCTTAGGCCATATCGTGTAAATTATTCAAATTTACCTGAAATCACTAATCCAGGTAAATTCCTCATTCTGTTTCTTTCTTCCATCAGGACCCAAGGTATTACAGTTTGGATCTGGAGAGAGGGCCGACTGGTTTTGGCTTCAGTTTAAGAGGGGGCAGTGAATATAACATGGGACTTTATGTGTTGGGGTTGATGGAGGGAGGCCCAGCATCTCGTAGCCAAAAAATACAGGTACACTTACGTGTATATATATACACACACACACACACACACACAAACACACACACACACACACACAAAATTCTTTCTGACACATTCTTAATGCACTATTATATCCATCATCCATAAAACAAGACATATCTAATTACAGTAAATTCTATCACTGCAATCCAGCACTAGTTAGAATGGCTTACCTTTGAGGCAGGTGATGTTTTTAACACATTTGCTCAGTAATTTGGTCAGTTTGGACTGTCTTATGGTTTTAGGTGAGTGATCAGCTGGTGGAGATTAACGGGGACAGCACAGCAGGCATGACGCACAGCCAAGCGGTGGAACAGATTCGCAAAGGAGGACATCGCATACACCTGGTCCTGAAGAGAGGAAATGGATACGTCCCAGACTACGGTAGGCAGAAAGGGACATGCACTGTAGGCTTTCGCCGCAGCTAACTGATTTTGTTTTGCTCTTGGGATTTGAAAACTCTACTTTGGGTCTAAGCTTGTGTGGAGGGAATCTGTCTGTTCACTTGCAGCACGAACTTTCTGTTCACCTTTTCCTAACTATGCTTTGGGATTTTTCTTCTTTGTCTGTTTTTAATCCTCCTTTTTATTTTTTATTTCTATCGGTCTTCCATGCGGCTGTCATCCTCCCCCCTTTCCCCTTTTCTCTCCCTCTTTTTTCTTTCTATCTCTCTATCCCTCAGTGGAGCTTTCCAGCTTATCGCTCTGCATGACCAACTCCAAACAGGGCGAGCCTTGCTTCTATGTCATCGGCCGGACAGAAAACACACGGTTGGTAGCTGTTCCTATCAGTTTTGCCTGGTTTGTGTTATGTTTCTTTACATTCACACCGGAGTTTTGGCTCCTTTTATTTTCTCCCTGCTTGTTGTCTTTAAGTGACTGCTAAAGTTCACCTTTCACCTTCATCTTATCCATTCTGTACACTCTGCAACACTTACTTTAACAGCAGACAGATGCTCCAAGTTACTGTTTCAAGGATTTTTATCTCATTGTACGTCTGTGTATACAAAGGTATATTCTGTAGGTCAGGTCGAATGAGATTTTATTGTCCTTTCTCTATATAGCTTGTATCCATTGGAACGAAATGGCTTTTCTTCAGGACCATGGTGCAAGACAGCCGCAAAACAGAAGAACAGTGTGGGACAATAAATATAGAAAACATGTACTATCTAAATGATTTGGTAGTGTAGCTGCATTAGCTGTATCTATAGCAGCAGTAAGTATAGCATTAATAAGTGCTCCTCCAACTTCACTGTAAATTGGTTTGCTCCAGTTTTGGATAAAGCATGCATGATCTTTAGCTTTCAATCACACTAAACACAAGGCTGATACATAGCAATATCACAAACTTGCTTGAACTCCATACATGCTTCAACAGGCTCTTTATATCTGAACATCCTAGTGAGTAAAAGATGACTTATCAAGAGCGTAATCATTTTGTAATAATCTAGATTTTTTTATATATGTAGAACTGAACAATCTATTTACAACAATTTTTCGTTTACTTTGTTTTATTTTAAACATTCATTTGAGCGCAATCAGATAGGTGCCCTGGTGGTCTAGTGGTTAGGATTTGTCTTTCTCACCGCTACGGCCCCAGCCATTGGGGTTGCACAAGCCAGTACACTCTTAGTGCCGGTCCCAAGCCTGGATAAATGGGGAGGGTTGCGTTAGGAAGGGGATCCAGCGTAAAACATGTGCAAATTCAAATATGCGGATCACAAATACAGATGATCTGCTGTGGCAACCCCTAATGGGAGAAGCCGAAAGAAAGATTTGAGTACAATCAGAAAGCATATTTCAAAATAATGACGTACAATTACCTAATGTGTTTTATGTATGTTATACTTAAAATCTGTTATAATTCAAAGTAATATATATCCAGGTTGGGAAAATGTGTCATAATTCAATTCCATCCAGAATAACCACAAATGATTTGCCTTATGTATATAAATAGTAAACAGAGTACATAAATATTTACATAAACTTATACTGGATATACTGTACATACATGTGAGGTATTTCGCATATGGAGGGTGAACACCATTTTACTAATGCAAGCTCCAAACCTCTACACTACAACCGCAGCTGAGCCCCCTCGTCATCTGGAGCAGTTCAGAATCAACATTTGTCTAATAACATAACAAAAACATTACAAATTTGAATAAAATACAACCTACTCACCAGAGATGCAGACTCATAATTTGCTCCTCAGAGGCTGTAATCCATTGGCCGACCTCTTCTCACGATGTCTAGCTTTTCTTGAAATGGATTTTTAAGTATGTCCGAGACCAAATCAATTTCTCTTTCTCCGTCAGCCATTGTAGGCTTAAAAAAGTCTAACTCAGATGTATTAATGGTAACATCAGAGCGCTATAGACATGTTTTGCTAGTCGAACTTTGCTGTAAAAGTTTTCCTCTGACCAACCAATCAGAGTTCATTTCATAAAACAAATATTAGAATTTAGGTTGTAAATGTAGGTCAGTGCTTCTGAAAGTGTTTAGGCCAGCAGAGAAGGCTTTGCTGGCCCTGACAGCCCACCACTGGTGTGTATATATATTATATATGTTATATATGTATATATAAAATGAAAAAAAAATATATACTGTATATATATGCCTCCCAGAGTTCATCAATATTCTTTGGTTTCGTCCTTCATGCTTCCTCTTTTATCCTACCCCAAATATGCTCAATGATGTTCATGTCTGGTGACTGGGCTGGCCAATCCTGGAGCATCTTGATCTTCTTCGCCTTGAGGAACTTTGATGTGGAGATGGAAGTATGCGATGGAGCACCATCCTGCTGCAAAATTTGGCCTCTTTTATGGTTGGGAATATAAGAGGTAGCTAAGATTGGTATTTTAGACTATTGATGTTGCCTTCCACCCTGCAGATCTCTCGCACACCCCCATACTGGATGTAACCCCAGACCATGATTTTTCCGCCACCAAACTTCACTGTTTTCTGGGTGAATCTCGGATCCATCTGGGCTCCAGTAGGTCTCCTGCAATATTCGCAGCGATTGTGGTGAAATTCAACAGAAGTTTCATCTGAAAAATCCACCTTCTGCCACTTTTCCAGCGTCCATCCTTTTAACAGGCTGTGGGCCTTGGCAAATGCCACACGGTTTTTCAATTGTCTTTTGTTTAGTGCTGGCTTCTGGGCATTGATTCAACCATGGAGGCCATTTCGAGACAGAATCCGACAAACTGTTCTGGTTGACACAGGGACTTCAGGTGACCAGGTCTCGTGGAGCTCTGCTGCAGTGGAAAATGGGCTGGCCTTGGATTTTTGAGCCAACAAACGGTCCTCTCGAGCAGTTGTCTTGCGGGGTCTTGTCAAAAACGTCTCCAGTCTTTTCAAATCTTTTTTTTTATCCTCTGTACTTGACGCTGAGACACATTGAAGGTGTCTGCCACATCAGCAGTGGATCTTGTCTGCAGCCTCTTGATAATCAAAACTTTAGTCTCAGGGTGAATCTTAGGCATGTTTGCAGAGGTCTAGTTGCAGTTGATGTGAAGGTCTAGTGTACTGGGGTTCTTTTTATACACACCTGAGACCTAATTAATCCATTATTAGTCACAGGTGAAGCTCATATGACAAGGCGACAACAGTTATGTCTTTGCAAAAATTGACTCAATTGGCATTACCAAGCTGTGAATATTAGAATACTTTTTGACAGTTTCGTTTTGCACTGAAACATCATTACAAAAGCTGTTGGAATTAAAATGAGCCATTTCTTGTAAAAAAAAATCTTGATTAGAATTATATTTCAGCGGCACTTCGGGTCAATTTGTACACAAGCGACAAAATCTCGAACCCATTTCCTCCACTTTTTCGAGAAACACATCCTTCTTTATACCACTTTTGTTTAATGTCTAATTGTACCATGTAGTCGGTAAGAATTGCTTACAGTCTTAAAGCCTTTTTATTTATGCTTATTATCATATTAAGCCATGCATGGAATCTGAATTGCAGGTTGATCTTGCCAGGTCTTGTTTTTGTTTTTCAGGGCCTGAGCACACCATTTGACATTTTAATTAAGCCAAGAGTATGGACTATTTTATTTTTGTTTGTGTATTTACTAGGAATTTCTTGAACATTCTTCACAACAAATATGAGATGTGTCTGAGGAAAAACACAGCAAGTTTGTAGAACTTTAAGGCTTCATTAATAATGATTATTTCTATATGCCTTATTTAAACATTTCCCAATTTTTCTGTTCTTAGAACAACATTTTCACTCACTTTGTTACACTATTTATACACGTACGAGTTGTTATTTGTATAGTATGCAGAAGTAATAAAGTATGCAGCAGGTTTGTTGAAAGGAGATGAGCATAAATTACTAGTTCATAGCATTTTGCTTTTTGCTATTTTTTGTCTGCTCAGCCTACATTCATTTTCGTCTACAATGCCTATTTGTTTAGAGACTTTAGCATGAGCTCTCATATGGCCAAATGAGTGTGTGTGTCTTTTCTCGTCTGCATGCATCTCACTCTTCCTCTGTGTCTCTCTCTCTCAGGCCATGAAGGTGGAGCAGCCTCCCCCTCCTTCCGCTCTGAGGAACCGGTTGTGAGTGGAGTGGCTTTCTCCTTGCCAAGGAGCATTGAGAAAGCGGTGGACAGAGAGGCGGAGAGGCGAAAGGGGCGGAGAAAAGGAAGCAGCAGCCGAGGAGGAGCTGAGGAGGAGAGGAGAGGCACTCCTGAGATTAAGCAGGCTTCGGGCGACTTGGTTAGCATCACAGTGAGCTCCCAGTCAGGGAGGAAGAGAGAGAGAGAGAAACTCATCCAGAGTACAACCAAAAATACTCAGAGAAGTACAGAGGGGGAAGAGGAGGCTGTGCAACGAAAAGAGAGGAGGGAGAGGGAGAAGGATAAGAGGAGGAGTTCAGGAAGCAGGAGGAGCAGAGGGAGAACTGGAACTTATGAAAGAAAAGAGAGAGAACAGGAAGAGGAGAGGGACCAGTCCAGTTCAAAAGGGAGGAGTGGGAGAGATGAAAAGAAGGAGGAAAAAAAGAAGGAGAAAATTGAAAACAGTGACGTCAATGAGGGCTCAAAAGAGGTCGCTGGGGTCACACAAAATGCACCCTTCTCCTTCCTCATGTCACTGGATGATGAAGGCAATCTTTCTGACACCGGCTCTGCACTCAGCTTTTCGGAAGTCAGCATATCTGCAGCCAGCATCTCATTCGCAGGGGCGCAGTGGCCCCTTGACCCCAGAGACCTTGGCAACTCCCAGGAGAACCCCACTACCGCACACCTTACCCCGGGCCCATGGATCGTCCCCAGCCGCTATAAACTCTCTCAGGTCTTAGAAAGAAACAGGTTGAGCCAACATTCAAGGGGGCTGTGGTTCTGAAAAGCTTACTCTCTCTGAACTCTTTCTCTTCTACATACACACACACACACACACACACACACACACACACACACACACGTCAGACACACCATACACACGCATGTCATCTGGAGACCAGCACACCACCCATTATCCTGCCAGCCTTTCTCCACCTTGATATAAAACCCACGCCCGTGTTCACATCTTCAAGAGCCGCGCGAAACTAACCAGTGCCCATGTCTGCAGTCCAGGTGAACTGAAATGACCATCACCAAGAGGCTGGTGAAACAAAAAGGAAAGAGCATGCTGCCATCATGGGATGCTTCTGATTGGTTGCTAACCTACAAGGCAAATCCATTTGCGTGTATGTATTCATAAAGTGTTCATAGCATGTACAAGTTATTTTTTAATCTTATGTCATTTTGACATTTTTTTTTATTTTGATATTTTATTTTCTTATGAATGCATTAAGATTCTATAACAGAAAAAAAAAGAGGAAAGAATTATTTACAATCCGTATTAGCTGCTTGCTTTTCTGTGACCAGACTGTAACCCTCTCCCCCCACTGAGGTTGTCGATCTAGCTGTTCCTGCTGGGGAAAGGACGGGAAAGAACTGTTTTATTATGAGGCTAGCGAGCCATCTCAGACTTCTCCAGGTGCCTTCTGCTTCTTTAGCTGGTGTTTACCAAAAAAAAAAAAAAAAAAAAAAAGAATCTATATAATATAATACAAAAAATTATTATTAAATGAAGAAAAGATTAAATCAAGTAGCAAAGTAGAGAGTGTGCAATTAAACATTCTTCTGCCTCTTGAACTATAAACCTTTTGCAAGACTCAGTACACAAGACAGAGGAAAAAAAAAAAATATATATATATATATATACTGCACACATTCTGCAACCGGTCAGCGAGTCATTACAAGTGCCTCATGTGATATTCCTTTACGAGAAACACTTAGACTTCTTTTAAGATGTCGGTGTGAATTCAGGATCCCAGAGCTTTTGTTTCTCATCTTTTCTCACGTTTTTTTTTTTTTTGTGTGTGTTTTAAGTCGGTGTTTCAGAGACGTCCCAGATTCCCATTTCAAAATCGCAGAAGAAAAAGAAATCAAACCGAAGGCCAATAAGATCCCATTCGCACCGCCCTCCTCCAACCTGCATCCAGATTGCTGTTACCACATCTGTCGCTCACTCCCTAGCTTCATTTGTTGATCCCTCGTTTCAGGAGATTAAAAAAGGGCATTTTGATACTGGTCTTCTATGCATTTTGTAAGACTTACTGATCAAAATTGCGGAGGCGTTTCTCTATTCTTTTCCTTTTCTTTCCTTTCTACCGAGGCCTAGATTGGAAATGTTATGTACTTCTGAGCGCAGGCGGTTTGCTGGGATGTGACTGGCATGAAACATAAGGGAAGACTTTCTGAGGTCATCTAGTGTCAGACGTACTGCAGCACCAGCTTATGCATCTCTCTTTACCTCTGACTGTCTAAGCAATAAGAGGCCATCTTCCTGTTTTCTGTTTCGTTATACACCCTGTATCTTTTAAAACCGACACCTCTAACCCCACCCCAACCCACCTCTCTCCCAAAGTAATTTCACTTCAGAGCAGTAATTAAATGAGTTGACTGAATAAAGTTATTTCATAATGCATTTGTCAGATTTATAACACTGGTAGAGGCATAGGCAGGATATGTCCATGTTATTCATACTGTCATAATAGCATGTCTTAAACATTTATTGAGTTTATAGACGTCCAAATAAATTATATATGTCAGGTTTGACGAGCTATTTAAGTTTATTGACCTAATGGAGACTTGAAACAGCCTATGTGTACATTTTTAATTGGTTACCTTAAAAGGGCAAAATGTTAAGACAGGAAAATGTTAACGTCAAATAACAATTTTCATGTCAGAGAGTACTGTAGCAAACGCTTCTTGTAAAACTAGACTATTGTACATAAAGAAAAATCCCACAAAAAAACTTGTAGGACAGAACAATATTATAAATCCTAGTCTGATTTTCTCACTCCCCAACATATCAGAAATACTATATGTAGCACAGAGTATAATATCCTTCAAGGTATGTTTACAACAACAACTTATTAATATTATTATTATTATTATTATTATTATTATTATACCCTGGCACACAGAAACAGGTGACAAAAGTGCCAAATTCTTCCGTGATGTTTAAAAAATATTGAAAATGTTTCAAAGTTGCATGACTGTTAGATGTACGAGCATCACGCTATAGAAATATTTGTTTCAAATTGTCCTGACCCGTTTTGGTTTTTCTTTTTCTTTTCCCTCTTTGTTATAATGTAATGTGGTGAAATGTGCAATGCTTTTTAAGTGGCCCTCTTTCCCCTTATTAAAACTTTTAAATAAAAATCTAGCATGGTTATACCCCTAGCGCATTTTGCAGCCAAGTTACCAGGCTCCTTGCTTTAGCCCCCTCCGTCACTATCAAACCAAGTTGAAAAGACAGCCACAGTGCCAATGTTATACGTATGCAATCCAGATGAACAGCAGCATGCCCAATAATCACCATGTTGGAGGTGTCTATACCTGTCGACTTACTTCAGCCAGTAGCCCATTAGATGACGAAGTGTAAGTTTGAAGTAAAAACTAACAAAAAAAATGTAAAAAAAAAAAAAAATAGATAAAGAAAATAACCTGAGGTTGTCTTACAAGAAGGAGCCATAATATGAGCCAATCATTGTATTGAACAAACGGTGCCATGTTTTGATACTATAACTTCTGAGGTCAAGATACTGCGCTATCGAAACGCTATTTAACGATGTCATCCTCGTTCCCTTTGGAGAAAGGATATAAGGCCTTTGTTCTTGTATGTTTTTTTTGTAAGTGAAAATGTCTAAAATGTGAAAGTTATGGTTCAGCTTTGAAATTTCAACTTGAATTTATTACATTAGCCTTGTTAAGGAATCAGCCATTGTACAGAACAATTAAAAAAAAAACACACACACACACGTTGTTTTTCCTAGTAGACTATATGTTGTAGACAGTAGTTAGAGAAGTAGCAGGAGCGGCTGGACAGCTAGGAGAAAGATGACTGAAGGAGAGGGCACGGCCGGCAGAGCAGCACATTTCTGCGGCGCTTTTAATTTCCACACTAGTCGCCACTCGAAACGGTCGCAGGTGTGTACATGCTTTTGTACATGCTTCCAGCAGCATGCTGCTTGCAGTCGAACCGGACGTATGCCACGCCCTTACGTGCGCATGATCTGCTGCTACGCCGCTTGCCACGTGTAGCTCGAACGATTAAATGCTTCTGGCTCAAACGTTAAAACAAAGCGCCGAGATTAGGGATAGAAATTCCTATTATGGAGAAAAGTACACTGTCACAGGGATGTATGGCAAGAAACAAATTTAGAGTAAATGAGCTTTTGGGGTTATGAACATAACCATCCCGGAGTAGGGATGCACCGAGATTTTCACCCTCGCCTGCAAAATAAAATGGTGCTGAAATATTTTTGTTTTCACTTTTAAGACTGAATGCAACAATGGATCATTTGCAGACAAAGTTGTTGTTGTTGTGTTTGGCGATGAGAATTTAATAATCCATTGCTGATTTTACTGATAGCAGATCAGTTTTTTCAGTGTTGCCAGATTAGCCTGGACCCCCCCTCTTCACAGAGCTTTTTTTTTTTTTTTTTTTTAAGGACTTAAAATAGTGTTTCCAGTCTGGAAACCCTGCATTTTTTTTTTCCTGTTTTACATCATATGCGTGCACTGTTTCACATGCACCGTCGCTACATTTTCCAGCACTACCAGATCCGTACTGCACATGCCAATGATGGATACTTTTTTATATTTGCATGTGTATTATGCAGTGCTGGGGGTTTTTTTTTTATGCTACCTGCTATGCAAATGATCATTGATGTTATTTCATCAACATGTACTGCTTAGTTTTATTATTAGTAGTATTAATACTAGAAAACATAAATTAAAAGGGGAGTTAGCAATTTGTGCAATGTTTGAGAAAGTAAACTGAAATTTAAAAAATATATATATCTGCCACTTGTTTTGTTTCAGTCCAGTGTGCCCTAAATTTTGGTCTCGTACAGGACAGGACAGGACAGGACAGACTTTATTGGTGCATCACTACCTCTAAGATGTACTTGCATGCTTGATATAGCACACTGCTCCTTGTTATATCCTGAACCCACAGTCATTACTATAACCCTAGCCAGAAATATATAAATATATTCCTCCATAACTACTGCCCTCTCCTTTGTTTTCTTTCTTCTGCTACAGTTATGCAGGAACAAGATGTAGGCAGATTTTTTTTTTAACCAGGTCTCGGATTCCCTCCTCCCGACTTGAAGCCGAACAAGTAGCCACTGTTCTAGAGCTGCAGTTGCGCAGCAGGAACTTTGACTATACCTGAGGGTGTGTACATAGCAGTCCACACGACACTTAATAGTACAGATGTACAGGTTTTTATTCGTTGCTCTTGATATGTATGAAGATAATTGTATTGTTTTTGAATGCATCAACAGGGAGTTTTGAATTATGAACAATGAAATAATGACATGCAGTTACCACAATAAAGTGATTAAACTGAAACTGAGATGCTCGTGTTTACTGATTTTACCCTGTCCAGTTTTTGCTTTGATATGATTCCTCAACAGCGTTCTGTAGGAATAGATCGTGAACGAATCGTCTTATGATTTGTATATGTTCCGACCCGAAAAATTTAATATCACGTTATTACCAGGACACGCGTACCCACTTTATATAGTAATATTAAAAGGAAGTGTTTTGTTCCTCACAGAGGAAAAATGGAGAAATCCAACACAAGCCTTCATATACTTAGCATCTACACCAGCAGAGAGTGCATTCTCAATTTCACCACACTGTAATTTCATTCAGAGGTTGAATCTGTTTAATTTCATACTCGTACACACAAATGGACAGCTTGGGAGATGTTTAACTCCCACACCAAGCAATATACAGTCTCCCTCCTACACATTAGTTGTGTTACCTAAAGGAGAGATCTGATCCTTCTCTGTAGAAAGACATGCTTCTCAGTCCTTGTACACACACTCGATGATATTGAATACAGCATTTCAGAAATAATTAAACAGTTTATCACAATTAATTATTCATTATTCAATATTTGAATTCACTTGCCCAACAATGTACTTTTAGATTTAAGTCGTTACTGATGCTATCAAGTTCACCCTTCCACATGCTTACAGATTTACATGGGGAGAGAGAAACAAATCATTTTTAGTGGGTCTGTCATTAGGGAATCTTTATAATGAGGAAAGACTGTTGCCTGTCGGTTGTGCTTTAAATGTTTAAATAGATAAATCAAGATATCACCATGTCTACTGCTTTGACATCCACCTGAAGTGCATGAACATGTCACAGTTACATTTTCAGAAAACACAATTGTGATCTTATTTTTTTAAAGAATAAAATTACACAGAAATGTATTTCTGCTTAACACTGTGCTTCTGAATTGATTTTAGATACAGCAATGACTTACATCAAGCTCAGCACACTGGCAGATTTAGACTCTAGTCAAGCTGACCATGGTAGAAACCAGAGTGCAAATATAGTTTACAGTACAGTTTACAGTCAGTGCCCTTGAGATATTTTAGCTGAAAAAGCACTACTACTTGTGTTAGTAAAGCGTGTGTGAGATGTGTTTGTGTGAACTGTACAATAGCAGTATGGATCTACTGAGCATTCTGTTTGGTGTGTAAAAGGTTTAGCAGGAGTTAAGTATTTTTTCTGTTATTTTATATTTGACATAAACTTTATTTCCAAAATATGGTCATAAGTATAATATGTGATTTTTGAGCAATGTATTCCTCATTTAGTCCTAATTTGCTCTTATAATTCCCTCCGCTCTTCTGGGAAGATGTTCCACTAGATTTTGGAGTGTGCTTATGGATATTTGTGTTCATCAGCCACAAGGGTATAATGAAAGGCAGAGGTACTGATGTAGGTGAGTAGGCCTGGGGTGCAGTCGGTGTTCCAATTCATCCCAAAGGTGTTCAGTAGGGATGAGATCAGAGCTCTATAGCAGGCCACTCAAGATTTTCCTCTCCAATGCTACCTCTGCCATGCTGGAACAGGTTTGGGTTTTCGAGTTCAAGTGAATGCAAAATTGTATTATAGCGCATCTAAAGACATCCAGCACAACTGAGTGCCTCCAGCTTTGTGGTAAAAGTTTGAAAAAGAACCACATAAAGCAGGAAAGGTCAGGTGACCCAATACTTTTGGAAATATAGTGTATGATCTGATCTTTTTGTAGTATAAAATACAGAAATGTGTGCAAAAAGACAAATACTTACATTAAATTAAACTAAATGCAGTAAAATAACCCCAGGTAGTATAGTATTTGTACAGTATATGGACAAAAGTTTGTGGACACCTGAACATAAGATTCGTATGTGCCTTTTGAAAATCCAATTTCCACATTCAGTTCCCATGTGCTGTTATAGTACCCTCGAATTTTCTTGGTAGTTGTTCCACTAGATTTTGAAGTGTACATGTGAAGATTGTTGCTTATTTGGGGGACAAGCACAAAACTTCAAAATCTAGTAGAACATTGTCCCAGAAGAGTGGAGATTATTATAAGAGCATATATAGACTAAATGTGGAATGGAACGTTCAAAAAGCACATATGAGGTTTGTGTTTATTTAGCCACAAGCGTGTAAGTTAAGTTAGGTACTGATGTAGGTGAGAAGGCCTGGAGTGCAGTCAGCATTCACATTTATCCTGAAGGTGTTCAATAAGGTTAAGACTAGAGCTCATTATCAGGCCACTCAATATCTTCCAATCCATTTCATGTAAAGCATATCTTTATGGAGTTAGCTTTGTGCAAAGGGTCATGTTGAAACACGTTTGGGCCTCCTAGTTTAAGTGAAACATAAATTTAATTCTTCTGCATCCAAAGACATCCTGTACAATTGTGTGCCTCCAGCGAACAATTTGGGAAAGAACCACATGGCATGAAAATGCAGGTGTCCCAAAACATTTGTCTATGTAGCGTATGATTCAAATATTATGCTCAAAAATTTTTGGTTTTTATTTTTCTATTTATTTACTTTTTGAAATCTTGGTCTTTTGTTTAAGCTAAAATCAAACATTTAATTAAAAAAACAGAACCAGCCACTGAACACTTTATGAAATATGTCTCTGTAGTTTAATGTTGTCTCATTCCTTTAAGGCCTCTTAGTAACTCTTTGTCTCTTTGTAAACTTTCCAATGCTCACTTCCCACACACAAACACTCTCCCAACACCCCTTCCAGCATCGTGTCCCTAAGCACAGACATTAGCATACATCAAAACACATTTGTACCACTGATGATCACACTTAAGCTACACATTGTCAGCTGTGTCTGTGGGCTCCTCTGGGGAATCGTGAACATTCTCTTAATTGCGCTTACTAATTACACTTTCCATGCTCTGCTACAGTATGCTAACTCTGAAATAGGAGGGCGGACAAAATGGACACGGAATGTTCTGGAAAATTTCACCCTTGTCTGCAGCAGAACATGATTAGAATTAGTTGTGGGCAGATTTTGTCATAAAAAAATGGATGAAATTATGATATATTAAACTTAAGCTTGTTGACTAGTTTAATAGTAAAACCAAAACCTTTTCCATTTCCAATGATCTGTATTCAAGGATCTCCAGCAGATATGCACATCATAAGAAAAGGCTACCACCTGCGGAAGGTAAGGGCTAACGTGCTTTCGTCGAGCCACATAAAGCCATTCAATGATATTGCTTCAAACTGCTGCTCATGCTGCATCACAAGGCTGTGTAACACGTGGATGAAATCACTATCTGCCATCTTCTGCATACATGAGTTTATAGACATTCATGATTAGATAATATTGCTGCGATTGATAAGGAGGGAAGAGATAGAGCGAGAACTTGCCTCTCAGTCATGAATGGCTGTGGCACTGTCAGGACTAGCCTACCTGTCTTCTTATTCAGGCAAGTTTTGGATTATCAAGCTTTACAATACACTGCATCACTAGTCACCACTGAAAAGTCAATCAAACTTAACTATTTAGATGAAGTAAAAGTTGTAACGAGGTTTGCGTATGTGAACCTGTGGAAGGACCATTAACGATCCAGTGGAGTATCAGATGCATTTCCTCTTACCCAATCCCCTTTTTATTTATTTACAAAAATCATGGGGTTGAGTTTTGGTTTCATCTGACTGCAACACATGACCAAAGTTAAAGTTATATTGAAGCTCTGTTAAAGCATATTTTTCATTTCACTCAAGAAGGCCTTCAATAATTTATCTATTCCACACAAATTACTGTTATAAAGGTGAGGGGGAGTGTAATAGTTGCAATAATAAAAAGCAAGCAAGCTCCAATTATCATCTGAATCATACAATTCCAAAACTGCTTTGCCTCCTTCATCATCCTCACTGCGTTGTATTCAAGTATAAATATATTATAGATCATTTCTTACATTCAGAGTAATGCTACACAGGGCTAATTTCTTTGACATCCCATTCTGGTTATCCAGAATACCTGTATGTATTTTTTTGTAAGTGTTTATCCTAGAATGATTCAGTACTGTTTAGACTACCACCTTTAATCTTTATCACTTGCCTGAAAAAACATGTTGGACAGAATTTGTGAAAGCAAATTTCTCTGCTATCATTTGCAATACGATAAGCAATGAAGAATAAAAAAGACTAATATCATTATAGTGAGAGGACAGCAAGCATTCGGGTCGAATTTAATAGGACTATAGTTTATTGCCAATATACTGCCTAATGCCCTGTATATTGCCACTGCAGCAGTCTGAAAAGATGTAGATGGCTCTGTTAACATGTCTTTGACAATGTTGGGGAACTGGCTAGCAGGCTAGCTGGCTAATTGTGCCTTGGTGTAAACTAACATGCATAGTACTGGAACAAATACAAATGGACTGGAATTCCAATCAGTGTGTATTTCTGTCACACTGTTTTCCTAGGATAGGCTCTGGAATCATGGTAAACCTGAAATCCTGCAAGTACTAAATAAAAAAATTTAGGATCCATAGTCTATTAGATGGTTCTGGTCATAATTCTTTGTAGCACAGACAGTGTGTGTGTGTATTATTTTATATATATAAGTTTTTTTTTCTTCTTTTTTTTTTCAGAAAACAAATGGGTGCCTGTAGTCTGAACATTGGAGAGCAGCTTTTAGCACAGGCTTTATCCTGTTATATTAGTCCTAATTGATTAGTCTTAGTTTTTTTATTTATAGGTTGCTTATGAGTTTTAGAAACCTTCTATGTAACTGAAAACAGTTTAAACTTGATGTAGAGTTGAATAAGCATTCAACAAATATGGTACTATTAGCACTAATACTATTAGACAAATACTATTAGCATGTTGGTATTGTAGCTAGAATATGTAGCGCAGGAGTCAAACTTGCATGATATTAAAAGGATCCCGTGTGCTGTATGCTGTGGTTGCCATTATCACATTTCATGGTTGGTGAGATTTAGTATCCTTATATTTAGGCCCTATTCTAGAGTCTGCAATCTAATTATCTTCTTTAATTAACTCATTTAAGCATAGCTTTTGCCCCATTGTAGGTGCACTCATTTTCCCCTGTTGAATATTGGCAAGATGCGCAGTGTGAGACAACCAGCAGGAAAATGTCATGTTGACCTTTTGATTCACAGCACTGGTGGATGCTCCAGATGAAATAAGAAGGACCCTTGTCACTCAGTCACACTGTAATCAGCTCCAGGCCATGCCCCTGCCACCGTTATGTATTATTAGAACATTTGTAATCCTTTCACAAGATAAAGTTGTGCTCACTGTGGCCATACTTTTTTTTGTCACCATTGTACATGAATTTAATTGGGTATTCTAAAAGTTTTTTATTGGCCTTGTTGAAATACAATGTGTGTGTGTGTGTGTGTGTGTGTGTGTGTGTATGTGTGTGTGTGTATAATATTTTTATGTTGAGAATGTTAGTTATATTCCTCCTAGTAACATAAAAGCAAAGATCTTAGCCCTAATCCTATTTAATCCACAATTTTACTGCAGCTATTCTCATACTAAGCTCAATTATTTATTTTACCAGCTACTAATAGATTCCTCTTCTTCTCTCCTTTGATTTTTTTTTCTCCACATTTACAAGACACATTTAAATACCAAATGACTGACTCTTCAGTGTAAAGCAAACCTTGGGCAGTTGAAGAATCCAAGCATGACATCAAATGTTAATGTATCTCCCTGTAAATTAATACATAAAAGAAAAAGGTATTTATAAAAAACAACAACAACAACAACAACAACAACAAAAAAAAAAAAAAAAAAAAAACAGGAACCAGGAAGACAGATACTGTAGAAGTGGGAGAACAAGTCCACTTATTTTTCTGTAAAGAAGTAATGGAGAGATTTCAGAGGAGAGATTTTTCCCATGATTCTTTCACATGGTCCTTCTGGTTTTACTGAGGCAGACATAGAGACAGACAGACTGACTGGCAGATGGACAGACAGATGAACAAACACAGGAAAAGGACATTAAAACGAATTGAAACCCCCCCCCCTTTTTTTTTTTCAGCCGCAGCTGAATAATTAAGGCTATTGTGTGGGTGTATCAGAAATTCAGAAATGTATTGCTCTCTTCATCACGCTCGCTCTCTCTCACACTCTCCATTCTGCCCATATTCATTCTGTTACATGAACACACATTGCATTGCATTATTCTTAGTGAACAGACAAAGAAGAGACAATTTGTCCAAATACACATTTATTAGTTTTGCTAAATGTTACAGGGAAAGCAGGTGAAAAAAAGGCATTGTTCTGTTCTAATTAACTGCTGAGATGGAAAAGTGTGAGGATTAAGACAAGCTACTCATCCCAAATGATACAATCACACAGTAAACCTTATAATAATTCCTAGTGCCAACATTACAGAAATTATTCAACAGCAGTATAATTAAGCATGCTCCAGGAGCTAGGGTTGGGTTTCCCGTTTTCATTAGTTTCACATTAGTTACAAAATCATTCTTATAAAACCATTATGCATAAATGAATTTCCGATTGAAATGAGGATTTAAGGGGACTCTTCACATGTCATGCACAGCTACTTTACAGAATATAGAGAGATGATTTAGATGGTTGAAAGGCTTTGGAACAATATTTAACTTAGCTTAAAATGAAGAGAAAGGTGAAATCTGAATATGAACTGAAGGCCATCATCCTTTTTCTGTGGTAGATCATAGACTCTGGAATAGTCTTTTTACTGTGACTATTGTTTGGTAACAACTTTTAAATCTTTCTAGAAGACTTTATAGCTTCTTTATAACTTTCTCTTTATAGCCTTTACATTGGTTTATTATTTGGTTAGTATAATGTATAATAGACATATCATTACTGGGTCACTACTTTTACTGTTATTATACATATGAACTTGGTTATTGCTTAAATGACTAGTAAAGCACTTTCGGACGAGGTCACTTTTAACATGTACTCTATTGAATAAACCTTGACCTGACTTGATTCACTTGACTCTTCTTAGCATTATTTACATTGAGTTTAGAAGAAGTTATGGTTAGGGAAAGTAACAAAGAATTTTCCAAATATATGTATCAACTTATGATCTTGTAAAATAACCCTTTTTTTCCTCTTTTTTTTTTTGTACGCCAGATCAATATACAGAAATTAAACTAGTTCACATGCTGAGTTTCGGTTAGGGACTAATCTGCAGTTCACACTGCTCCACTTGAAACCACTGCCTTCTCTGCAGAATCAATGCACCACGCAGCCTGCATCTTGAGTTGTTTGCGCGCGCGCGCGTGTGTGTGTGTGTGTGTATGTGCCACTGTGTTCATTGCGGCTCTGCCCGAGGAGAAATTTCACCGCCGAGTCAAACGGCTTTTTGGATCCAAGATGGCCGCCGCACATCACCCAGTTTCCCTAAATATGTATCGCTAGATTTTACTCGTCACAAACGGGCAGAACCTCAACCAAGGCGAAATGTTCGTCTACTTTGAGAGTGGGACTTGAATTGGATTAAAAAAGAAACCTTATACAGGTGATGAGGTAAGAATCAGAAAAGTAAGGTTGGGAGTGGAGTGGTGGGAGAGACTTGACGCATGTGGATAGCGTGGACACTGCGGTGGAGGCTGAATGGCGGAAAGAGGCGGCAGGTGCAGAGCAGAGCACATAACATCAGCAACACAGGGACTCGATTCAGACTCCAGAAGAACCGCTGAGGTGAAGCTGATGTGAATTTGTTCGCCATGCGCTTCCTCAGGGAGGATCCGAGCCGCTGAAATGACTCGCCTCCTGCTTGTTGTGTGAGCGCGCGCGCGTGTGTGTGTGAACCGATGAGCGCCCGATTAGGGAAACAGGGGGTATAATGTGTATTCGTGTAGCCTAAATGCAGTCAGTGTGTTGTGTTATAACTCGGCGAATGTGTTAACAGAGGTCAGGTGATGAAGAGAAATAATCGCGCATTGTTACATAGTAACGCCTTCTAAAAACATGCCATTTTAATGCAACCTTTCGGGAAACGAGCATGCATCTGTATATGGAGCTTGCCATTTATGGAGATTTCGGGGATGACCGACGACGAAACGGAGAATGAACCCAAGCACGTTTAGGACACGTTTAACGCGCGTCTCGAATTCGCATGCGTTTGGTGACGAATGACGGGAACCGCGACGAGAGCTGTAAATCCACCTGGAGGGAGATTGTGAGTCAGAATCCACAGTGCTGCTGGTGCAGAGAGCCAGGCGACAGTCATGTGTAGTGACAGGTAGGTTCTCGAGCATGCAGATGTTCCTGAGTGTGTGGTCAGGGCGCTATATTATGCCACTGAATGAGTGGGACATGGACATTGAGATGGTTGTTCTGAGTGGACACAGCGCGCACGAGCACGGGCGGCTTGAACGCTATAGAGACAGCTAAGCGGCTGATGAGGGTGAGAACGAAGAGGCGAAGAGAAGGAGAAGAGAGAGGTGCAGAGGCGGCTCGGTCCCATTAAGACATGCGCACGTCAACCAATTTAGCACTGCGGTGTAAAGGTCCAACTTTTGTAACCCCCCCTCCCTCCTTTGATTAGAATCTCCGGGGGAATGGCTCAGCGAGAAAATGTCTCCCATCCTCTTCTCCACGCTATGAGTCATGAAGGCTCGGTGGCGAGCGAGCATCTGCACTGCTGCGACATTTGACATTCAGCTCCACGCTGGAGAAGCAAAAAGGAGACGCCAGTATGCGCTGGAGACGCAGATGAAAGCGAGGCTGTTCCACTTCTTTTTTTTTAGCACCCTGCTACCAGAATCGGACATGGTAAGACGCTGAATCGTTGAACTGCAGAAATGCATTTATCTCGACAGTTGTTTAAGTCGTTGCATGGCGAGTCCCTCTAAAGGTTGAGATTCTGCTGACTCAGACATTCCCATTCATTATCTTCTATGTTGATGATTCAGACACTTTAACTGTTTCCTTTCGCTAAGGGAATTCATTTGGAGAGTAAAAACAGTGTGTATCTGTTCAGTTCCTCTCTAACAGCCAGGACTTAGCTTGCTGTCTCTCTCCCCCCCCACTAGCATCACGTGGGGGGGAGAGCCTTCACATTTGGGGTGATTGTAATCCAACCTTTCCACCAAATACTGCAGTGCATGATAACAGCTGTTCTGAAGTACAAGGTTCCTTAAGCATGGACACGGGCCAGGGCAGCCCGGAGAGCCCTAATCGGGCTGTGGAGTACTTGTTGGAGCTCAACAACATCATTGAAAGCCAGCAGAAGTTGCTGGAGACACAGCGGCGGCGCATCGAGGAGCTGGAGGTGCAGCTGGACCGTCTCAATCAGGAGAACAAGGATCTCCGGGTGGACAGGCAGCCATGTCCACCCCCACCACCTCCGCCACTAGGAGCCTCCAACCAGACCCACGGGCACCCTTTACATGTTCAGAACTCCGCCACTGTGTACCCCATCCAGAGTCACAACAATGTGCCAGCCCCTAACCTCACACCTGTCCTGGCCCCTCCTCCCCCGCCTCCACCCGTGCCTCCACGAGACCGGCGTATCGTCAATGCGCACACACGCCTCAGCCGCGGCCTGTCCACTGGGTCCAACCCAACAGAAAACGAGAGGAACAGTGAACGACACAGAGAGAGCGTCAGCACCGGCACGGCCACCACTCTGCAGAGACAGTGAGTATAAGCATGCAGGCTCCTCAGCTGCATACCTGTGGACACTATGCAGCCACTGTGACTTTAAACACTGTTTGGACGGCTGTAAGATAGATTGAACTCAGTCGAGGCTAGGAGTTTTGTGTCTATGCAGGTATGATTTCAGATCCAACTAAGAGTTATGCAATGTTTCCAAGCCACTGGGTTTTGTGAGTCTGTTGCATAGAGTCTATTTAGGTGGACACTTGATTACCATGGCAACCGGAAACCTGAATTTCATACCCACATTTGGTGAAAGCAATGCGCTTTAGAAATTTCGATTACTCCAGTCACTGTGAATTGCCACCACTTAAGTTCACCCTCAGAATATCTTTTAAAATTAGCAGTAGCCTTCGACATGATGTCTAGTCATATTGCAATGCTGACGAATCAGATGTTAGCAAGTCAAACAGAGTTCATCTAAATCCATAAAGTCATGCAATCTGCAGTGGGAATTACATTAAACAGAGGTGTTGGGATTAGTCTGTGATGAGAGTATTTCAGATAGGGTTTAAGCAGATTAAAGCTAAAAAGATAATACCACACCTTTTTGTCTCCAGGTTGGGTGCGTTTGCGCTTATGTAATAAAATCTCAAGGCTGACATAAACCCAAAAAAACCACACTCTCATTGGGTTATATTCAGGGTTGGCTTTTAAGGTGGGAACTAATATTTGTTAAGCAATAAATCAGGCAGTATTTAACTGTGTAGTTATACATTACAACAATGGATTACAACATTTTAACGTTCATATCCAAAGATAAACCTTTCGATTAAAAAGCAGCAGCTGAGCTTACGGAGGTACAGCAGGTAGTGTTGCCTCTCACAAGGTCCTTGGTTTGTTTGATCCTGAGGTTACTGTCTGATTCATGTTCTGAGTGCGTTTCACCTGATTTTTCCGGTTTCATCTCAACTGAAAAGCAATAATAGGTCAATTGGATACATGAATTTGCCACTAGGCGTGAATGTGTGTACAAGGTATTTTGCAATATTCAGTATAGTCTCACTTACACTTACGGCACAGGATCCACTGTGACACCAATCGTTAGCTGGAGCTTTGAAATGTTAATAAGCAACACAATACTATGTTATATACTAGTTATACATATACTAGTTATTTATTTTTACCTCAGACTAGAAGATTCAAAAATAATATTGAGCATCAGAACTCCTATTATTGTCAATGTTCACTATCCTCTCATTGTTTTCACCATCCTTTTGCCTATTTTTTTTGCATTACCCCTAGCTAACAAGTAAACAATGTAACAACAGGATTAGTTAATGTGAAGGCATTGCCGATGCTCGGGTGTCAAAAATTCATCAAATCCAATAAAAACATCAGCAGAGAAGACATTTGAGCTTTCTTGAGCTTTTTCAAATAAATAGTAAAACAATTAAGGTTTATTAGGTGAAGCAATATATTGGAAGAATTCTCTTTATCAGTAAGACACTTGAGCAGGTTGAATCTCTGAAGGCACTATCTTGGCCACTCCATCCATCTTGCCTTGCTTTCATGCTTTTAAACCCCCCAAGCTGTTATTCAGTTTTTCCTCCAACATTTGATCACTTCAGCTTGAAGTTCGTGCCCTTTTCATGTGTATTTTGGGCATGGTGCATAGTTTATTCTGTAGGAAGAAGCCAAGGCTTTGCTCTTCAAGAGGACTTGTGGGGCCATTTTGTGGATTCGCATGAAGCCTGACGCTGGTTGTGTAGGAGAGTTTGTGAATAATATTCACTGCAGTGTCAGATTGTGGACTGTGCTTGTGTGGGAGCATAGAGGCAAAGAGAAAATGTAAGTGAGCATTTGTTTGTAAGAGAATGCCAGAAAGGTCATGAGAAAGCTTTTTTTTTCTTTCTCTGAGCTCTCTTTGTTTTTTTCTATCCACACACTTTGCTGCTTTACTCTATTTGTCACACTGGGAGTTGGATAAATGTATACTGTATTCCAGCTCTCTGATGCATAGTAAGTAGTAAGTTACATACTGTATATCGGTGTCTCATTACTTAAGCCTGCAGACGCAAAGCCGCTCCAGGACTGACTCAGTCTGTGTGCTGCTGTGTCCATCTGTTCCTTTAGCCGTGGCACTGCTAGCATCAACAGCACCTGAACACATGAAATTATAAATGCTAATCGCAGGCTTGTCCTAGCTTCCTAATGGATAGGATTTGTGTAGTGGTTTGGCTACTTCATTGAAGAAAAATGCTGGGTTTTTTTTGTTTTTTTTACATAATTTCATGATCTTCTGTTTTTTTCTTTCTTCATCCTCTATCCCTCCCTCTGTACTGAGCAGATGGTAGACCACGTGACCCTTTTCTCTGATTTGCATTACATTCACAGGGGACATGGGCATCATTTCTTCTTTTTCTTTTTTTCTCTCTCTATTCCTCCCTCCCTCATATTAAATTTTTTTTTTTATAAATGAGAGGTCTGTGAAATTGAAACACAAGTCCAGCCATCTCCCTTCAGTACTACAGGATATTTGTTGATCACAGGAATATGAAAATGTCTATTGCTTATTCCAGTGTAACACTGTTACAAGCCAAAGACGCTTGTTACCCTCATATTCCAAAAATGATCTTCAGAAAACTGTTGCTGAGCCAAAATATAGGCAACAAGCCAAGAGAGAGCTCTATCATAATGCCAAAGCAATTAAATATTCCTTGCTCTTGAAAAAAAAATACAAAAATCATTGGGTGTTTAACAGCAGCTGATTCGAGATGGGGTCAAATAGCCATAAGCTCTAAACAGTTCTGTGGCAAAATTAAGCAAATGAGTAAACATGAACCGGGAATCAGCTGCCACATCCAGCATATATTTTGAGTAATGCAAAGAGAAAAGGTAAAACCTTACTGCATTGATATATCTTGAATATCTTTTTCGGTTTTGCTTACAGGCTAGGTTTGTTGTCGCCCAACAACATTGCTCAACAAATAGGTTTTGAATAAGTCGGGTTTTTTTTTTTCTTCAAATAGAATTTAATTTCAAATAAATCTGCATAAATGCAAATGTTCTTAAAAGAAGGTGACAGCTGTTTAGGCACAATATAATAGTATCTGAAAGTTCAACAAGCGAGCAGAGCAGTTGTGATCAATAGGAACCGAAACCTTTTCGAATTGTCTTAGAACATACCCCGGGACACCGCTGTATTAGGATAAAATTAAATGAGCCAATAATGCAATTCACTTTGAATGAGTTGTCACGCTAGAAAAGATAACATTGATAGCACATTCATATAAACCTATAAGTTATTGCAGGGCTTCTGTTATAGAATATTAATCGATACCGACTGACCAATCAGATTCGAGAATTTGGTTTGTGTATTTTTAATCGTTATATCAAAAAGAATATATTTGAGGTGTATCACTGTTCACATGCTTGGGTTTAGATCATGTGTTTCTCATATTGACAGTAGCCACTCTGCCTCAGGCAAACTTTTTTTTTCCCAATAATTCTGTACTTGGCTCTTGTTAATTAAGAGCATTTGATGCTGAAATGGGCTCTAAATAATTCATTACAATCTGTGCAACCATCAAAGAACTGGTCTTTGTAACAATAACTTTTTAAATCGGGTTCTGTGAGCAACATTCCAGTTATTGTGCTAAATCTATCACACTCTCAAGGCTGGTGGCTTTTGGCATAATAAAAGGTTATAGCTATTAATAGAAGAAAATGCAGACCTATATTAGTTACTGAAAGCCTGTATGCCCTGTCCACACATTTATCCACCCAATAAATTTGTCAGACCGGTCCGGAGTGAGCAGGAGGCTAAGCCTGCTTATCTATACACACCTGAGCTTGCTTCAGCTGATTAGTCGACTAGTTGTTCAAATCATTCCACAGACTAGTCAATTTTAAAAAAGGTGTACTTCTTTCCTTTTTTTTTTTTTTTAACTCTATGCACACATAACGGTGATCTGTGATGCTACTTTGAGTTGGAGAATAATTAGCATCTCCTGCGTTAATTACATTTGTCCAATTGATAAGTGCCAATTACTGTCATGGATAGGAGGCAGTGAATAATAACCGGGGTGTCAGAGGTTTGAGCGTTGGAGGTGCTGTCATAATAAGCCCTTAATGGAACATATAAATCAGGGACTTTGCTATTTCGATGCAACACTTGAAGCATTCAGGTCAGTTCAGCATTGAAGTGAGTGTCATTAAAACTAAGCTTCCAGTACAGTTTTAACTGCTTTAAAGAGAAGCTTTGCTGAAATATATACGCTTAATCTAGTAGCTGTGAGGCAGAATGTTGAGGCTAGCGTTGTTCGTACAGAACGCGATGGAAAAAGTGTGAGTGTTCAGATGTGAAGCTTCTAAAACAAACAGAGACCAGGTTCGTTTACATTAATGTGAAAGTGCAGCTCTGTGTAATGCATTTAGTGAGTTTGTTTATTTATCCTTAGTAGCTGCCTGGTCAAGGTGTTGTGTTGGTTTATATTAAACTATGTAAAGAAATTGTTTATACCCAGTAGCTTAGTTAGAATATACAGCAGGCAGGTACAAACAAAAGTAATCAGTAAGGGATCAGTTAAGACCCATCATGAACTTGAGGGATGTAGGTGAGATGATGAAATTCTTAGATACAGAATTCACGGACCATGCTGCCATTTTCAGAGGTGTTTGATCTTTTTGTTTTCTAGGGGCATATTGGTAGGGTGGGTGTTTAATAAAAGAAAAATATTAATTTATAAACTCAAACAGTACATAATAATTACAGTCCAGTTTGATGAATGGTAAAAAAAAAAAAAGATTTTGAATTGTTTGTTCTTTTTTTAATCCTTTATGTTTATATTTCGTCAGATGAGGTTTAAGCCTAATAGAGGTGATACTACAGTATGTGTTTATGCTTATAGAGTGAGGCTATTGTATTATATCATATTGGATATGATTACATATGCTACAGATGTTTTCTCTTGTCCTGTTTGTGTTGAACAATTGATCCCTTTCCCTCCACTTATCTCTGCATGTTCTGTGTTTCCTTTTTTTCTGTGACTCTCCCTTTTTGCTTCCTTTTTCTCTCTCCTGTCCTTCTCACCACCCCTCGCCCTGCTGGATCTGTAGGCCAGATGGAGACTTCAACAAACACAGGTCTGTAACGACCCTTTGAATTCTCTCGTTTCTCCATTTCCTCCTTTTGTCCTGCGTAGACGAGATCGTAGACCGTAGCCTTCATGCTGCCGGATGACATATATTTAGACTCTTACAGGAAGATGGACTACGCTTTTCCTCCTGGCAGTGGCTAATCCTGAGTCAAATATGAGAAATTGATTATAATGACTGATTAACTTTTATGCTGGAGCACCTTTAGACTGGAGTAATGAGTTGCGACCCTGAAGGTCATAGTCATATCGACACAGTCTAAAAAAGTTAGTGCCAGAAGCTTGAAAGACTAAAATTTACACAACCTACCAAGGTATCGTCTAAGCTCGTGTGTCAGTTATGAGACACTATATTAGCTGTAGCGTGTGATGCCTAGTAAAAAATATATGTTTATATATCTGTACTGCTGAACCTGTGCTGCCCGCTTGCAGATTCAATATGACACATCGGCTATTATACAGCTTCGGGGGTGGTTCTAGTGTGTATTATATTGATAAAATGTCAGATAGAATCTTAGACATTTGGCGGCTAGATGCTTATTTTATTCTCTGCATAATTAAGTGATGATCCCTTGGAGTTGTGGTGCAACCGTTGCATTATAGCTTTGACTTATTTTTTTATATTGCATAGATGAAGCTAGAGTGTAACATGGTTAGTTCTGAGTAACTTTGCTCTGTAATAGGTGTAGGACAGCTCACTTGGATGAAAATGAACCATGCATCTGAAGGATAAATGACGGGTTGTCATAGCAACAACTGTAGATGAAGCGCATTGCTTAAAAAGGAGAAAAAAAAAAGTTGCATGCATACCTCGCTTTTCTCTCTTTATTTCTCCATGTGCAAGAGAAAAAGAAAGAGACTGGCAGCGTGAAACATACATGTGTGTCTGAGTGTCTGAGTCTTCCATCCCTAGGACAACACTTTTATGCAGCACACATTATCACCATACATGGCACTAGGACAAGGCTAGGACATGCACTTGAGGACAAGGACAAATGATGTCACGTTTCGAACTAATCAGGCCCACCCAGTTGTCGTCCTTGCGTCCCCCATCCGTTTTTTGCTCATATTGATATGCAAATCGAATTTTTCTTTTCAGGAACAGTGTTTTATAATAAATCGGAGCTTCGTCTGGTTTTTTTGTCTGCATAAACGTCTTTTATGCTCCGCCATTGTGGCCTGAATTACACTTTGCGCTCTATTATGAACAAAAGGAACGTAATAAAGAGTCGGCAGTGATTAATGAAATTGCCGGCGTGATCTTATCCTGCTGTTCCATACTTAACTGGATGGGATTGTATGTGGGTATGCTTGCTCTCCACTGGCTATCGGGACAAAAAATAGCTCGGAGAGGGAGGCTCTCGTATGAGCCTCCCCTCAGCATCCTTCTCATTGCAACACAGAGGCAACTGCAGTCATCCCACAACAATACATCATTCTGTCCAAGCCAGGGCGGTGAGAAAAGATTGTGTGTGTGTGGGTGTGTGTGTGTGTGTGTGTATGTGTGAGAGAAAGAAAGAGAGAATGTGAAAGAGCCAATGTCATTTAGTAGCTGCACCTGTAGATATGATCAACGGTCTAATGTTACAACATCCTGTTAATGGATACATGTTCAGTATGATTATAACAGTGCAGCTCTGTGCAAAATGATCTAGTGTGCTAATAGTAAATATTAAGAATACGTTCAGGAGAGGTCTATTGAATTTAATTTAAAGTGTCAACACAATTTTTTTAAATTAAAATGACAATAAAAACTGATCTAATATCTGCTGTTGCTTGAGGGTTTTGCTAACCAGGGCTTTGGCCTCTGAGTGAATTTAAATGTACAAATGTTTCCTTCCACAATTGACATGTTGTGTTGCAGGGCAATACGGACGTTTGTTTAAAGACGGTTTTACATGACGCAATTTCTATTGAATTCTTTAGAATACGCACCATTTTCTGCTCGAGTTCAGAGCACACCGATATCGATGATACCGTAGTCATTTTCTTTAATCGCAGGGCTATCAATAGCAATTGTTGGTTCAGCTCAGATGATTTGATGAAGGTATTGATTGTTCACTGCTGCGAAGGCTTCTGCCGCTATCAATCTATCACACAGTCCAGGAGTGTAAGGATTAACACTTTTTACCAAACCTGCACACACAATATATAATTATTAGGCTAAAGTAAGCAAGTTTTTTAGCATCCTAGTCTGCTGGTAGATGCCATAAGTGCAAGCCGAGCATTTGGTCTAAAAGGGTATAAAGTGAATATACACACCCCTGTGAAATTTGCAGATGTTTTCGAATGACGTTAAATTCGATCATGCGAGACCTTTTTCTATTTTTGGAAAGGAAAAAATGGCAGTAAACCGATTGCTTTAGCCTGTTCACCCCTTAGCTTGTACATGTTAATACACCCTTCTGCATGTAATACAGCACTCAGAGTCTACCATCTTAGCACATCTCGATTTGGCAATTTAATTCCATGCCTACTTTCAAAAATGCTCCAGATCTGTCAACTTGAGAGGGAATTGTCTGTGCACTGCGCTCTTCAAACCATTCCACAGTTCTTGTTAGGATTTTGATCTGTGCTCTGAGTGACTTGTATTCGTTTTATTTATTTCTTTTTTGTTAACTTGAATTTGTCTTTTGGATCGTTATGCTGATTTCTTTCTCCATCAGCTTTTCTAACAGACCTGCAGGTTATGTACCAAAAAGAGATATTTGGTACATATCCTATTTGGAGCTATCCATGATCTTGACTAGAGCCCCAGTTCCATCAGTAGAGGCATCTACATAACTCACTGCAGCCAACAGCATTATTTAACGCAGTTATGGTGTTTTCGAAGCTGTTTTCGAATTATGCCCAGAAATTTGACCATGGTCTGCTCAGACCATAACACTTCTTGCTTTGTGGTTTGGGGTGAATTTAGCCGACTTGGGTTTAGTTTTTTTGTGAGAGAATGGACTTACATTTTGCCACATTTCATTTACAATTATGACATTTGGCAGATGGCCTTTATCCTGAGTGACTTACAATTATTTCAGTTATACAACTGAGCAGTTTGAGGCCTGTTGGTGCTGGGGTTCAAACTAACGATCTTACGATTCTTATTCCAGCATCTTAACCAGTGAGGTACCCATAGACCAAGCAGATGTCGGAAGTGACCAAAACTTCCAAACATTTCAGCAGTTCCGTCAATGTTGTGATATGACAGCCTCCTTTATACTTTTTCATCTTGTCCTTTCATCAGATTCAACATCTCCGTTCTCTCTAATGCTTGATAAAGGCTTTTGCTATGTTTCATGGTACATTAATGGTACTTAATGGTATTTAATGGTACATTTAATAAACTGGGAAAAGTTTAACTTCTCTGCTGATTAATACCTTGCAACAGTAAGATCCAATATATTTAATATTCAAATTAGTAATAATATTTAAGCATGCAGCATATGTATCTGATAAACTTAGCTAACATTTCTAAATAAGGACATGACAACTTTTTAAAGCATGTGCATTTCTGAAATGTCTTTCCTGAGAGAATTCCAGTAAAATATCTTAATATTTGTTTTATTGAGTTTATGTGATTTAATCAGATTACATCCATAAGTGGTGCTTATAAATGTTGTTTGAGTTATTAATTATATGGACAAAAACTTGTGGCTATCTGACCACAAGATTTGTATGTGCTTTTTGAACATTCTATTCCACATTTAGTCCCTATTTGTTGTAATAATAACCCTTTATCTCTTCTGGGATAATATTCCATTAGATTTCAAAGTATGGTTTGAAGATTTTGCTAATTCAGCCACATGGGTGTTAGTTAAGTTGGGTAATGATGTACATCATTGGGTAATGATGTAGGGTGGGGAGGCCTGGGGTGCAGTCAGCGTTTTAAATTTTCTTGAAGGTGTTTCGGCAGAGTTGAGGCCAGCGCTCCATAACAGGCCAATCAAAATCTCCTAGGTCTCCTACCTCAAACGAATTGCTAATACAGTGTATAGCAAAGAAGATCAGAGGAACTGACTGATACAAAATGGAAGATGAACTCCTCCACTGATTTGGATGTTATGCATTCTGGTGTTTAAACAGCAGTGTTCCTTAATTCCAGTGGTGATGATGCCATTGGCAAAAGACTCATATCACTTTTTATGTTAATGTAGTTGTATGTATATTGTATCTGAAAGCGGCCTTGCTTTGTTTCTAGTTCTCCTTTGCCTCCCCTTTCTCTTCTTTCCTTCACTTTCTCCCTCCCTTTCCAGCTTCCGCTGCCTTTATCTCTCCCTCTCTCCTGGGTTTCAGCTAGAGAATGGTTGCTGTGGGAACGTGGAGAGTTATCACAAGTGCGTTTACGTGAAGAAGCGAGTGGGCGACGGAGAGAGTGAGAGGGAGAGAAAGAAGAGAAGGAAGGGAATGGCGAGTGAGTGATGAGAGAAAAATGGACAAGGAATACTACGCATGGAGAGGCAGGGTGTAGTGAGATAATGCGACTGGAGGAGAATAGTGATAGCATGACTGAAAACGCGTAGACGCACCAGCGAATAGACTTTTATACGCAACGTCTAAACACGGCTATCATCACAAAATCATTACCTGGTTTTGCAGACCGAATGGGCCTCCAGGTGAATGTGTGTGTGTTCTGAAAGAGACTACACCTGTTGCCATTCCAAACCTGTTTTAAAAAAGGCAGCGCTCGTAGGAAAGGTTCAAACCATGTTTGATTAATAGTAACGTGTGACATCTGGCGGTCTCTCACGGATAGCTCTCTTTTGAAGAACGTTTTCAGAAGGACCATTATTTCTGATCTATGCATCAAATGATAAAGAGTTTTTATGCTTGAGCACTGCGGTTGTCTGAACTCTAAATTTCTCATTTTGCGAGGTCACGAGGAGAAATTCCCTGCGGTAGGCGGACACATTTGTGCGTATGTATGTGTGTGTGTGTCTGTGTAGTTGTTCAGAACATTTGTTAGATGTTATGTAAATGCAGATTTTGCTTATTAGAAAAAAAACGCTTCAAGAAATCTCTCCTCCCGAGTTCACTTTGATGAAGTACCGACGACGTTCATTTTTTACCGTGACTGTGCTCTAATGTAAAACCACAAGAGACCCGCTGAATGGCAGGACAGCACTGCAGGTGTTTTAGGAAATATTGTAGTTGCTTTCCACTTGCTTCCCCTTGACAAATCATTTAAAAACACTACCATAAAACGGGCAGTTAGTTTCCTCTAGGTCCCTTTCTTTAATCACCTTCCTGTTTTCTCCACAAGCCGAACCGAGGATGCCCCGCTTCTACAGCCTGGACACACTCGAAAACTCATTTCCTGCATCTCCCCATCTCTTTCCTCTGCCCACCCAGTCATCATTCTCTCCCTGTAAAGCGCGTCCGTTCACGCCTGCTCTTCCTCTCTTTCTCTTTCTCTTCCTCTTCCTCTCTTTTCACTCTTCCTCCCCATAGGGCTCTCTCTTATTATTTTATGTTTCTGTTGCTTGTGTCCCAGGTTTAAGTTGGCATTCCTTTTCTCCTCCTCTACCCCTCCTGTCTTGTGTGTCGTTGTGTCTGCTTTAGCAATTGATGCCGCTGTCACTGTATTTGATGTGTCATTGTTTAGTATGAGCCTAATCTAATAGGGTAAATCATAAACGTAGAAGATGAAGAAAAGGACTTTTGGTCAGCAGTTGTGTAATAAATGTAAGCTTTGGACATTTTGACAGATATTATTAGAATGGGTAACATGGTGTCTGGGGCTAATGGTCTAATTTTACACCAGTAAACAGCTGGACAAAATCAATCCACACACTGCTCAGCTGCCAGTAGTTTGATTTCACCAGGTTTAAATCCCAATAATAAACAGTTTTATTATAATCCTATAAAGCAATTCTTTTATATACTTTAAGTCAACGGTTTCTCCACACTTTATAGATGCTTCATTGCTTTATTGAAATGAGAAATATATGACTTAATTTCCATAGGCCGCTCTGCGTATATCTAACCGAGCTCATGCATAATTGCATGGAGGTGTGGGTGCATGTGTCGGAATGTAATTACTGTGCACCTTAAATAAACATGTAATTACGTTGCTCAACCTGAGCCTTGGTTAACACTTTATACCCTACTTTTCTTCATGATTTTTTAATGCCGAGTTTATTCTGATTTTCCTTATGAGTGCTGTCTTTTTGGTGGCTTTTTTTATTCTTTGTGCCTTTATCCGTATAAGTTCTCTGACATGTATAAATCATAGAAGTGTTTTTAAAGAAATAGCTCAATAGTTTACTCAGTGTATTGATTTATTAAATATTATTGGATTTTTATTGCTTACACCACTCTGCCCCACTCCATTCATTGTTTTCTTATCCGAATGCACCATTTTGATGATAACTGTAACAGTTTGTAGTTGAGTTTTGTTCTCTTGTGGTCAATAGTGGTGAAATGTAAGTATATAAAGTGCACTAAGTATTACCTATTAATAAATGATCACTCTAGGTCAAAATCCTACACACTCCATACTTAACTGCTTCATAACTGTGACTTTGCGTCTGTATAACGCCATTAAAACATTAGATGTAACATAATACTACATAACTCTACATAATGCTGCCTAACTGTGCTTCTACTGCTGCTGCTAAAGTGTTTGTATTGTATGCATGTGGCTGTCTTTGTTGTCTGTTTCCTTTTGTTTCTTTCTTGACTTTTTTCTCTCTCTTTTTTTCTCTCTCTCTCACTCTCTCTCTCTCCTTCTTTCTCTCTTTCTCTTTTTCCGGTGTCTATTTCTTTCATCTCCTCTGTACTCTCTCCCCTCTTTCTCCCTCTCTCACTCTCTCTCTCTCACTCTCTCTCTCACTTTCTCTCTCCCTCTTGCTTTCTTTCTCTCTCTGTCAGGTCACCACCCTATTCCACCTGTACTACTAGTTGTACCAATCCTACCACCACCACTCCTGCTACTTCTCCTCCTGCTACTACTACTACCTCTCTCCACACCAGTCTGAGCGCAAACAGCCACTCGAGCCAGCACCAGTACTGCTGCCCCGCGCGGCTTCTCCTGCCCAAGCCGCCATGCCATGCCCTCCCCCCTGCCCGGCATCCGGAGCAGGCAAGGTAAGGGCCAGAGCCCGCAAAAATTAACCCCCTCTGTTCCCCTACACCCTGCATCTTTCTTTCCACCTGCCTACAAACTCACTCCTCATCATCATCCTCCTCTGCTTATGTAGGACCAACTCTCCAGACAATTGAGATCTACAATAACCAGAGTGCCTTACTAATAACCCCAGAGTCCTCTTCTATCACAACATATATATTATATAAGTTATATGTATAAAGAATATATATATATATAAACAATTGCACTGAATAGCACCCAAAACCCTAATTTGTTTGTCCAGTTCATTTTCTATTTATTTGAGTCACTTTAATTTATAATTCACATTTATTAACATGTCCTTACGCATATTTATGAATATACAATTGTTTCTTAATTATCCTTAACCTGAACTCCAACTGTAAAATGACTTACTATAACGCTTTATAAGACAATTACAAGACAATAATAGAAATACTTTTAAACTCCTACTTCTATTACTATTACCATTATTGTTTGTTTGATGGTAAAAAGGAAAAATCCACCCTGAACAATTTCCATAATTATTTTCATATTTTCATATTCATATTTTACTTAATCTTTATTTAAAGCAAGTGAGCAGCAGCACTGTAAATCATATAGTCCTTTGCTTAGGTGTCACCTCCTCATCTCTATAATGTCTAAACAGATAGGGTTCTGAAGCTTTATGCATGCTTTCATACTGACAGCACCGTAGATCACTGACTAGTCGAGGAGAGTCTCACTGTACATCACCATAACTGTGAGGGACTTTGAGACGCAGTTGTTGGAAGAAATAAAGCTGTAAATGTGTGTTTTTAGTATGTTTGAGGCAACAAAATGCATTTTATCTCTAAACGTATTATTATAACTGTGCTAGCAGTATTCTTCTATACACAACCACTAATTTCTCAGCACAAATAAGAATACCACCAACCGGCAAATTTTGTGTTTCAGGGTGGACTTTTTCCCTTTTCAGCTAAGAAACACTCTTAATGTTATACAATATCCAGATTTCAACCTTGAGATCTTGTTCTCTTCCTGTGATTTCATGAAGATGCTGAGGTGAGCCACTCGGTTAATGAGCGCTTCAATGTTTTACTTTGGTGTCTCCGGTCCCCGGCGTGCAATTACTCCATCCACACATAAACAACACAGGCCCAAATTAATTTGCAAAACAATGCACCTACTCGAGCACACATGCCTACATCCTGATACCAGCTACTTGAATACAGTACCTCCCACCACTTCAGGCATGAATCACACACAGATACACATCACAGCGGACATGACACTCCCTGCTCCCACACACACACACACACACACACACATTTTCTTTAGCCCACTCTGAATTCTCCCACATGCTGTCACTGCATGACCCATCCAGTCATAAATCTCTGTCTCTGTCATCTAATCATTTCTACAAGTATCTCAGTTTGGCCTGTTATTATATCAGATATTTATATATTTTATTTAAATGCAGATTGATATGTTTCTGATAGATATTTTATAATTCAATATTTATGTACACCATTTTGAGCGTTTCGTTAATGATATTAATTAGGGAATCTTTTGGGTTCGAGGGTTTTGGATTCGAGCAGCTGCAGGAGAATGTAGGCGACCTTGGTGGCGTTCAAGTGGCTAATGATGTAGGACTGCCACCTGGTGGATGTGATGGCTAGCACAGCTTTGTGCTGGGGAAAAAATGGGATGGAACATAGTATATTCTACCAGTGTTTTTTTAAAATCCACTTTTAATGATCCTTGTCTTTCCTCAAATCCACCTTCCAACGAAATCTAACCAAGCAATCCAGAACAGCAGTGGTGCATCATTACTGTGTACAACACAATCATCCACTTATACTTAAACGTCCTCCCTCCGTTAATAACACAAGCATTGTCAATACTGTATCATCTCGTTTGACGAGTATTAGAGACGTGCCCTCACATCGAGTGCAGTCAGAACAAGCTGACATAGCTACACTTATCGAGTGTAATTATCGATTCATCGAGTCACATGACCTTTTAGAAGGGAATGTAAACAGCAATTCAAAATATTATCTGGAAAATGTATTACTTGCTTTATTGGAATAAAGTTTAACTAAGTGCTCTATCAATAAAGGAACAGTATTTCTTTATTACATTTATTTTGCATCATACAGTGTCTTGAATAAGTATTCACCCACATGGCCTTTCCACATTTTGTAGTGTAATACAAATATATACAATATAAATATATATATATATATATATATATATATATATATATATATATATATATATATATATATATATATATATATATATATATATATATATGTAAAATGAATCCACACAAGTTTGTTTACAAAATTTACAAAATTGTTTATAAAAATTTTAAAATGGTAATGCTCAAGTTTTCACCGCCGTAAAATAGATCCTGTGCAGATGTAATCAAAACTCACGTAATTATTTGATGGAGTTGATCTGTAAGCAATTAAAGTGTCAGGGGATCTCAGTACACTGTAAATACAAAGGTTTCTAGAAGTCTCCAGGTTATAAGTTAGGGAACACACAGCATCGGGAAGACCAAGGAATGATCAAAACAGTTCTGAAAACTTGGCAATCAGGGCCTGGGATTATAAAAAAAAAAATCCCATGGAATATTCAAAAACGTATTAATATTCCATAGAACAGAATTCATTTTTAGAACTGCAGTTAGTTGAGACCATGCAGTAAAAGTCAGAGAAGCCAGTGAAGACTTAATCAAGACACTGTAGATAGTTACATACTTCGAAAACAAGTAAATGTAGCTCGGTTTATTAGAGATGGCATATTAACGCATTTAATTTTGTTTTACCCTGATATCAAAATCGCAGACAAATTGCTGTTACTATTTACAATTTGCTTCTGTAAGGGCTTCGTTAGGTTACATCTTTAAGTGCTGGGGCCAGCGCTCGCTTTTGCTTTTGTTCTTCTCTACAGATGATTTGATAGCGTCCTACGCACATTCTTTACTAAACGGCTAGATACTTTCTGTTTTGGGAGAACTTGGGTGGCTTGTGTTGTTATTGCGTGACCTAATGTGCATCCTTTTACATTGTATTACAAGCGAATGTTGTCGATATTTCAGCCTAGATTTGTTACAGAATCAAATCCATATTTTTCCACCCATCTAGCATTATCTGTAGGTAACAGCTTGATACTAACACTGGATAGCGGATCAGTGCCACCTCTGTGATCTACCGAAACACTGTGACTGCCGGTTGTGCTCAGAGACTGGAGAGAGCTGAGATGTCAAAAAAATATTGTTTTTCACAAACATGGAACATCAAATTCGATTTTTAATATGTAAGTTTGAGATGCCACACAGGAAGATTAAAATCAATAGGGCAAAACCCCACTCAGGTCTGTTTTGGAAATGGCCGTTATATGCCACCTTAAAGGAAACATTACTTTAAATTTGATTCATTGTGATGTTGAAAATAAAGGCATGGCCGCCACATCAGGTGTGCTTAAATAAAAATTATTTACGAGACTCTTATTATACGAGTCTAAGTAAGAATCGCATTCTTTGATAATAAATAAATTGTAGCACTCTAAAGTCAGTTGAAGCAAATCTACCCTGTACAATTCACATTATCACTGCTGTTTGAGTAAAAGTAAAAATATCCTTCGAAATGATCCCTCCAGTAAAAGTACTCAAAAGTACATTTCTGCCAGATTAAATGTACAAAAGTGTTTGCTTTTCAGCGCACTTATGTATTAAAAGTACTTGTTTATGAGAATTTTATTTATTTATTATTCAATTCTCCTGCTCATCATGCCTTCAAGAAGCTGAGAGAAACAAAGTGTTTCTCTGAATAATAGTGGATTACAAAAAATTATACATTAGAAATAACATAAAAATGTAAAGTAAAATGAAAGTTTTCCAAAATAAAAAATATAGACGTACTTAAGTACAGTAGCGTACATTTACAAATATGGCATTTGGCAGACACCCTTATCCATAGCGATTTACAACTGAGCAGGGGAGGGTTCAGGGCCTTGCTCAAGGGCCCAGCAGTGGCAACTTGGTGGTGGTGGGATTTGAATCTGTGACCTTCCAATGCCTTAACCACTGAGCTACAACCTAGCGTAGTGAAGCTACTGCTATTCGGTCAACAGCGGCTGCTAAATGAGGGTTTCTCATATTTTATTATTGTTACTTTTAGCTAATTAAATTATGATACTTGTTCTTGTTTGTGCAGCAATAAGCACTTTGACTTGGAAAGGTGTACCGTGTTGTCACGATCACGTCAGAATGAACTTGTAGTTTTAAGACAAATTACTTTTTTAGAAATCACAGTATATAAGCATATTAACAAAGCAATCAGTTGCTTTGGGGCCAAATCAGAGAGCAGTGACCATTCTGCTGTCATCTCTATTATCTCTTACACACAAATACATTCATTTACAGTCCATGCTTCATCTCCCTTTCACTATATTCACCATATTACTCCACTCATCCATTCTATGTGTCTGAATCTCTGTCTCTCTCTCTCTCTACCTTTCTCTGCCCATCCTCCTGTCGGCTGGTAGAGAAGAGGATGATGATGACATCGCCCATCAGTTCTGTTGCCCTGCTTCTGAGTGCAGTAGCCCTTCCTCTAGGTAACCAGCAGTACCTTGGTCTGCAGTCTGTTCTCTCGCCGTCTACTTCAAGCAGGAAGCCGTGGATAAACGCTCATCAGCATGGATGTTGGATCTCAGACTCAGTTCTCAGCAGGTTGACTCGAAAACATGCTTTGACTGAACTGAAGGCATAAACTAACTAAACAAAACAGACAGAAACACTTCCTTTCTTTGCACTAGCATGCCACCTGCATCCTACCACCTCTCTGACATGGACAGATACCTTTCTTTGTGCTAATGAGAAAGGAATAAAAATGTGAGGAACCATGAGCAATGGAGTGGCAGGGTTGAAAAATTTGAGAGATGAAAAAGCAACAAAAGGGGCGTTCGAGCCCTTTCGCCCCCACACGTCCCATCACGTATTTCTGTTTTATTCTGCTCTGTAGAAGTACTTGTTTTGTCCAACAAGCCACTGTGATGCTACAGTGTCATCAGTGTTGTGCTGTCCTCTGCTTCTCACATCATTTGTTCGACTGTGTATGTATGTGCGTTTTTTTTTTTTTTTTTCTTTTCTCTCAGTAGGAAAAAAATGTGTCAGGTGTTAACTTTAACATGAAGCGAAAAGGTTCATATCACTGATGTGCATCAGGTCGACTTTAGGGTCAGGTGACATGGGGATTCTCCGAAAGCCATATCTGAATGTAGGACTTCAGTATTTAGCATCTTTCCTCTCTCTACCTCTTTTTTCTCCTGTTTCTGGACTCTCTGTTCTCTCCTTCTGCTGCATCGTGAAAATGCACACGAATTCGAACACATGGAAGTATTTTTATTTATGTTGTAAGACAGTTGCCATGTGCAAATATTTATGAATTTGCAATCAGGTGACCCTATTGGTTATCCCTGTCGGTAAAAATACCAGTGATGGAGCTGCAGGTAGTGTTTCCACTGACCAGCTCCAAGGTCTCCTGTTCAATCCTGCGCTCAGGTAACTGTCTGACTATAGCTTTCTGCACTTTCTCTATGTCTGTGTGGGCATCCTCCAATTTCTTCACTGTACTCTGCCTTCCCTGTGGGAAATTTGTGACCCAAATTGCCCTTAAGAGTGAACCTGATGCTGCAATGTATTGGTGTCCCAGTCAGGGTATTCCTGCCTGTTTCGCTGTACTCCAAGTTCTCTAGAGCTGGCAACTATGACCTGGACAATGCAGTTGCTGGAGATACATTATATATTATATAGTATGATGTGAATTCAAGATTATGTGACCGTGCAGGACACTATACTAAGTACTAAAAGGGGTGTAGTGATAGCATACAGTATGAGTAGAATATCTTTAGACCTAGTGAACATTAATTTTTCCCCATACTTTACAGTAAACATTAAACATATTTGGATGAAAGTAAATCTAATGTAATATTTACATCTAAATTTTCTACTGTATTATAATGCATACCACACCTCAGGTATACAAGTCGAGCAGAAATCAGGTGCTTGGCATTCTGTTAATTCAAACTATTTGTTTTTGAATCCAGGGATTCTCTCGAATTAACTCAAATGTGTCTGTGCACTGATGACATGGCTACCGATGCCATTTAATAGGAGTCAGCTGCCATCAGCTGCCGTGATGTCACATAACGAGAGCAACAGTTACATGTATATCTCTGCAAAAACGGACAAACCGCTTATTACCAAGTTCTTTCTCGTTTCTCATTTCCTGTTTCTCACACTATGTTGTCGTGTTTTTGTGTGTAAATGTTTGTCTCTGTGTGCACACACCCCTTGACATGCTGACTGGCTCAGTGAGTTCTTGCTGACCTTACTGTTAACATGCAACAAAATGACTAGGTGAGCCTTAAACAGAGTACACCATCATTAGGTTTGTTTCAGAAAAAAACTATTTGTCATTGTGACTTTTTTCCTTTCCCAGACTCCAATTTATGTTCCTTTTATGATAAAAAAAAAAAAATATTTGTGCCTGTGTTTTTTTGTTGTTGTCAACATTTCAGTGGAGCAGAGTCAAAAAGAAAGCATTGAGCTTTATGTTTGGTTGCCAGTAAGCTGTATTTTACTCAGAACGAAGATTGAATGATATTTATTTAAGCTTTTTTATTCAAGGGATAAAGTTCCCATTTCCCATCTTTCAGTCAGTTGTTTAGAGACTTCCCTGACAGCTATCTGGTTGTTATCGGCAGTGAGGTTAAACTGCTAAAAAGTGCAGGATATAAATTTGACAGGGATTGGTTGACTGCGGTACAAAAATAACACTGACTTGTCCTGATTTTACCTTTTTTTGCACATGAATTCATCAACTGCATTGCTTAATTATGCAAAAAAATGAAAATACTAACTTGCTATTATTTTCCATCATTATTTGCCACTCAGTCATTTGAATGACTATGTGCAGTCATTTGAATGACTGTATGACATCATATTTTGAGTACGGTAATCCCCTGTTTATCGTGGTGGTTAAAACCGCCCACAATAAACGAAAAACCACCCACAATAAACCCCAAAAATGCTATTTTATGTATACAGTACTGTACTGTATTAACATTTTACTTCATTTTATATTTAATAATTATATTTTTATTAATAAATGTCATTATTTCAACATTAAAACTCCATAAAAACAATTTCCTATAAGTTTTTTGGTCTATCGTGCTATCTGGCGAGAGACCGGGAAAATTAGCAAAAAAAATTAGTTATGTGGCAAATGCAATTACGCAATAAACCCGGGGTGCGAGATTCGTAAAGCGGGGGATTACTGTATTTTTAAGACTTTTGAATGGATTTTGAATTGGAGTTTGAATTGCTTCCGGCTGGAATCCTAGGCTTCATTTTCTGTTCAAAATCTTACCCGTCATGCTGGAATTTTGAGTCAGTTCTAAACTTTATTTTGGATAACATAGTTAATATAAGAACTTTCTTAAATTCAATCTGAGGGTTAAAAACCTAAATTGACCCCATTTAACTGTTCATCTTAGGAATAAGACTTTTATGGATCATTTGGGGATTTTAGTTTTTTTAGAACCATAATAACACATTTTGAAAGTAGCCAAATTTCTAATGAAGGATCCCCATGGCTTTGTTTGCTTGGGCTGTTTCTGCCACGATGATGCCTCTGATACCAGAAAAGTTTCCAAATATAGAAGTCATTGTCAATAGGGGATATTTAACACTTTAATTCCAGCATTTCTGGGGACATTTATGCATATGTAAGCAGAGAGGAAATACAATTTTGTTTTTAACACTTATTTTTCACTCAGAGTGGAGGTCATATCTAGGTGACTAAACCGAGAGCCCTCTAGATCAAACCCCAAGCTCATGGAGTGACCGTGACATGAAACGTAAAACTGTTTTTCCTTTACTGAACACGTCACTGCTAGCAGTCAAGCTTGACTGAGCAGGTTGTGATAATGAAAAGAGGAAAGAATTATGGCGTTTCATCCAAGGAGATAATGAAAGACAACCGGGACCCTACAGGGAGAATTGGGAAGCGTGGCCTGGACTGCAAAAAATGCAGGGTTGCCATATGAGCAGTATTTAGCACATTCTTGCAGAGGGAATGAACAATGAAAGAATCCTTCTTTACTATTTTTATTCCCTTTTCATCTGCCATTACAGTGCTGTATATACAAATATGCTCTCACTCCTGTTCTCCAAGGAGATCGACCATTCATTGATGTCTGTATATTTCACGAATGATAACAGCTATATAATATTGAACCATTAAAGAATATAATTTAATGAATTCTATAAGAATGTTCATGATGGTTATGATGTTGACAATGAATAAAATCTCCAGTTATTCAGATAATGTAAGAGTGGACTATAGAGTTTGTTTACGAGTTTTCTTGTGGCAAAATCCTTTGTCGTATTAACCTTGTAAAGAACGCATCCGAGTACAATGTTCATTCCAAACTGAGACTTTTTTCTGCTTCTATACGTGGTAACTGGGTGGTTGAAGACTCCTGCATGTGAGTCTGTGTGCACGTTATCACAAGTCACTGTAGAAAACAAGGTCAGGGCAGGGATAATATGATTAAAGTGTTAGTGAGAGGGAGAGAAGGAAAGAGGGAGGAAGGGAAAGCAGGGAAAAGCACCAGTGCTAAATAAGGACAGTTATAGTGCAGAAGATACTATTAGAATGTGGAAAAGGAATAAAGATAAGAAAAGCAAAAAGCATTAATACTTTGGATTAAATCCAATGTGCACTTGTCTTTCTCTTGGAATTTGATATTGAAGGTTTTTACAATCGATCGATAGATAGATAGATAGATAGATAGATAGATAGATAGATAGATAGATAGATAGATAGATAGATAGATAGATAGATAGATAGATAGATAGATAGATAGATAGATAGATAGATAGAATGTAAAATATAATTTCAAGCCCTTATCCAGAGCGAATTTACTGTACAACTAAGCAGTTGAAGGCCTTCCCATCCAGAGTCCAAAGTTTTAACTATTGATCTATGCCTCTCCCCCCCCCCCTTCTCTCTCTCTCTCTCTCTCTCTCTCTCTCTCTCTCTCTCTCTCATAACTACTGTATATATTCAGGGTTATAAATGTTTAGACATTGAGAAGGTTCCTCAAATTTTAGCTGCCTTCCACAGTATCTAGGAGATTATTTTTAATAACAATTTGAGTTCTTAGGAGTGTATGTGCTTGTTCCTGGGGCATCTTGGCTTCAGTTCATGTAAGGTTATTCAGTTTCTGTTCAGAAAATTCCACAACTCCACCCGAAAAACTCTTGATAGATTTCCGATTTTGGAATCACTCAATGAAACAGATCGAAGGCCAACAACCTGAGGCACAGCTGAGGAAAAGAGGATTTTAAGTTAAAACCAAACTGAAATATATAAATATGACAGTAAGGAAGGCTTGTTTATTGGGGATTAAAATGCACATACGTGTAGTTGAATGGATACAAACAATCTACTGTGCTGTTCTTAAATAAAATTAGCAGTCATTAGTCATAGTTCCTTCAAAAATATTATAGATCTGGTCTTTAGTATCATCGTGTTATTTGAATCATTTTCAGTGGAATTTTTATATAAGTTATTGATATGGTTGGCGGTTGATTATGCCTCAAAACGAAAAACAACACATATTTGCTATCACTGCTTCATTTCCTGTGTTGCATCCACCCAAAATGCAGGAGGGCTTTACACTTCTCTCAATTGTGCAGATAATGAAAAGGAGCTTGATTTTACTTAGCATATTTCCCCACCCCGTCGCACTTCTGCAGTGTCTGGTGAGAATTCTAGTGATGAGAAGATGTGTTTGAGAAAAGGGCTCCATGTGAGCTGAATTAATTGATATAGTGAGTTGTATCAGGATGGACCTTGAGTTTGAGGCATGTTATTTGGAATAACCACCAGGCTTTCAGCTCCAGCATCATAAACCACTCTGTGTGTGTGTGTGTGTGTGTGTGTGTGTGTGTGTGTGTGTGTGTGTGTGTGTGTGTGTGTGTGTCTCTGATAGACATGCTGCATTCCTGTTGGCAAGCCTCAGTCACTCACGGCCTGCAGCATGTTTACAGGACTGGGTAGATTGGAATAATAGTGTCAGCTTGTCAGAAAGTGGCTGTGACTTCTACAGTATACAGAAAGAGGGAACTTCGTGTATTATATTTGTTGTGGACTGCATTTGTCCAGACTTTTTTTTTTTTTTGCTGTATTCATGTGGAGTCTGTCACAGGTAGGTTAAAAATAACTGCTACAAATTGAACATGGTCTCTCCTGAGGGAAAAAAAACTCATATATAGCAGGAACTTCATCAAACCATGACATATTGGAAAGATTTTCTTTCAAAGGCTTTATGCTGTATTTTGGAATGTGGAGGTTTGCACATTCAGCAACAAGAGCACTATTGAGATCAGGCACTGATGTTGGATGAGGAGGTGCACAGCATTGCACAGAGCCATCATGTTTGGACCCCTTTAGCTCCGTGAAGCGTAAATTGTAATTCCAAAACAAACAAAAACATCTATCACAATGTCTTTTTCAAACAGTTTAACAGTTATGAGTGTGATGGTTAAGTTTTGATGCACAAACCTTTGGCTATGTAGTTATTCATCTACTTCCTATTGTACGTTTGCAACACTTCCTATTTTGAAAAATTCGAAAGGCCAGAGAAAGGTGTGTAGTTCTGTTACAAATTTCACAGTTAAACACTTTCTCACGAAACCTTTAAAATTCCTTTAGTGCCAGTGAAAGGAAACTGTAATTTTCAGTATGATTGGGTGCTTCTAACTCTATGGCAACAGCTTGGGAAAGGACCAAATTTGTTTAATGGTTAGGTCTCCACTGGTCCTATAGTTAATCTTGAATATAGACAGATCTATGTATTACTACTTAAGATTACATGAAACAAATAGAAGACTATTAAACTAATTTCTAGACATTTCTGTTAAAAAAAAAAATTCTCAGTGAAATACAAGCAATTCTTGACTTATGAAGGAGATGCATTACAATGACACCAACATGGCCTAGGCTACCCAGGAGTCCTAAAGAATCAGTATGGAGTAGCAGACTGTAAATAAAAATGTAACAATTTTCAATACATCATTTAGCAATATGCACTACCGTAATGTATAAATTTTACATTATACTGTATATCCATGTGGCAGCAAGCATGTGCAGGAGCGCCGGTTCGTGAGTGGAGGGTGGAGCCCGATGCGCTCTGTTTCAGTGTCTGGATGTGCAGATAAAAAGGAGAAAGACAAGAGCTTAAATTGGGCTTTGAAACACCAAAAACACAGAATAAAATATGCGATCCAACATCGAGACAACTGAAGCCTTTCGACCACTGGTAAGAGTAAGACATATCACAAGGCGGGAGATACGTACATCCTGGCAGTATCGTATGCAAATTATAAGGCCGCATGAACATTTAAATATTTTAAAGAATTTTCATATCTTTATCCTCATCGTATGATCAAGAAATCGTAAGTTGAACCATGTAACCTGAATTCCTACATGTACTGTGACATTCTGAAGCAGAACATGATGCTCTCCCTTCAGAAACTGGGCCAAATGGCAGTTTTTCAACATAATAATGACCCCAGAACATACCACCAAGATGACAACTGCCTTGCAGAGGACGCTAAAGGTGAAGCCACACAAGCTCCGCTTTGCATAACTTCCATATAAAATGTTGAGCCCGAATAATGGATTAAGACGTCGTTTTTCAACGAATTTCATAAGCAATTATTATCGTATCGTATATAGCCCTACTATATACAAATTTAAACCAACTGAAACCAAGTTTTTCTGTTTATCAGGCTCTAGGCAATCTCAATCTCACACTGCTGCTGTAAACCAAGAAACCTAGTTGTGCAATAATATTATACCTTACAATAACACATTAACAAAGCATATTTTCATGCAGTTACAAGTGTGTGAATGTGTGGGTGTTGTTTATTCTTTCCGATTTATTATTGATTGCACTTTTGTGTTGATTGAAACAGTGGGCAGCTTTGTTATGTGGTACATTGAAATGCTGTTTGTGTTCAGAATGTGTCCTGACATGTTGAAAAAGAAATGTTTGTTGTGTATTTTGTATTCAATCGTTCATATATACAGTATAAAGACATCTGTTTGAATCGCTGTGTAAGGCGTTTGAAGAAGATGCAGAAAAGCATTTATGTCCAAAACTAGGCAAGTTAAAATTCAGAATAAATTTTTTAGAAAATGTTTGGATATTATGATTATGGGAATTCTATTTTTTCCATTGTAATACCATGGTTCAAAATGTGTTGGATTTAGAGCTACATTATAACCTGCTTTATTCTTTTAATACCACTGCAGATAAACATGTGATTCTCCTCATTAACTGATATTTATAGATCCTAATAATAATAATAATAATCTGTGTTTATAAGAAGGTTTATCCATGATTTTACACAAACACAAAAAAAGAAAAAACACAAAAACAAAGACAAGAGCTTGACAAGGAGACTTATAAAAAAAAAGTAAAATAATAATGCAATGTCGAGTTTTCTGCATAAAGCTAAAAAAGACAGCACTAAACTTACAAAAGGTATTAAAGATTCAAGAGATTACTGTCTTATCTACTCATGTCTCTTACACAGTACCATAAAATCCTCCAAGCAGCCCATGACAATAATTAAGGACATAATGAAAAACAGATTTGCAGTATGCAATGTAACATTATAGAAAGGCATATGCAAAGTCCTGCAGAGGTAGAGTGTGTCCATGTTGGTATACCCATTGTAAAGGGGTTCGTGTGTGTGTGTGTGTGTGTGTGTGTGTGTGTGTGTGTGTGTGTGTGTGTGTGTGTGTGTGTGTGTGTGTGTGTATGCAGAGGTAGTCTGTAGTCATTGTAGATGATGACATTTAAAAATGCAATAGTCATCTCAGATAAATTCTTTCAATACAGTATATAGGGCCCAGTAATATTTTGCACAGTATTGTAATGTCTGTAACAATTAGTTATTCTAAAGGAAAGAAAAATGCTTTTTCAATCATTGTGGTTCTGTTTCACTGTCCCTAACCATTAAAGGCTGTGTGCATCACCTCAATGTTCTTACATACAAAGACTTAAGTAACTGTATGATTTAGTACAGTACAGTACATACAGAATATTCGACCTTTGCACCTTTTAGTTATCTGTTTAACAAATATCACTCTTGTGCTCTCATTGAATTAGCTATGAACTGGTCTCTCGTTTTTTTTGTTGTTTCTTTTATGTCGTGATGCTATGGGTTTTTCATTTTGCCAGTTGTCTGAAGAGCTGCAGGCTTGAGAGCACATCTCTCTTCCACTGGGCTTTGCATAGTTACCTGGAATCCAGTTACATACATACAAAAGCTGCAGTGGGGTTTCCCAGCATTTCTTTCGCACCTTCTTAACTTTGGGTCAGGCCCACAGCATCTGTCTCTACCTAAGTACAGCTGACATGGTTTAGTAGGTTTCTCCTCATATTCTGCCTTTTGTTGAATGTATTACTTGGATTATTAAAAATCTCCCCAAATACATTCTGTTTAATTTCTGCAGATGGGGTTTCCTTCTGTATTTCTACTTAGTCTTTTATTATTATTATTATTATTATTATTATTATTATTATTATTAGCAAACCAGTGAACATGTTGCTAAATGAGGTCTTTGGACAAAAAAAACCCTACATATCAGACAAATTGGTCAAACAAAACAACAGGGCTGGAATTGGGTTTGCTCAGTCTCTCTGGGAAAATTCTTTCCCCTCTCAGTGCTTCCTGGTTCTGACAGCCAACCTTAAAATATCTTGGTCTGCATGCAGGCATTTCACTGCAGACATACAAATGCCACAGCATACAAGTGTTACTGAAAGTGTTAAAGAAAATCTTGGCAAATAACACACTCTACCCTTCACAGTCAACAGGATGTCTGCGCTGCTACTAACCTTGGAATCGCCATGGACCATTTCCAGGTTTTACAAGGGCAGCAATTCCCACTCTTAGTTGTATTATTGTGATGATGACCTTTTGATGTTTTGAACCTTTTGTTGATTAATTCATCATGGCACTGTTGAATCTGCTATTTGGGTTGTATTCATTGTCCCTATGAACTATTTGTCTAGTGCCATTTTTATGTCATTCTACTTCTGATGATGACTTTTCCAATGGGCCTCTCCTGACTGGTTGTCCCCTGACTGGACCCCCCCCCCCCTTTAATTGGATTAGGGGGGGGGGGGGGGGGTTGTCCAGTCAGGGGACAACCAGTCAGGGGAGGCCCATTGGAAAAGTCATCCATAAAAATTTTTTATAAATAAAAAACATTGAACAGACAATAATTGTTCTCAAATGCACTGTACTGCATCTACCCGTCTTTGACATGGTTTCTTCTTGAAGAAACCTTTAATAAATTGCTGCTGTGCCTGACTTTGCCCCCTTTCCATTTTGTTCCACAAAATTCTGTCTAAAAATAAACAAACCTCTTAATCATCAATATTATGAAAATAGTATATTTAATAGCCATATTTTCATCTAATTAAATACAAAATAATTTAAATCTGAGGCGGTTATTGGACATTGCATACGAAAATAAATGTAATAAAATTACAATGCAAAAACAAGTGTTTATTCAATATAAACAGGCATTTACTAATTTACATCTCAGAATTGTAAGTGTCAGAACACTAACATTATTAAAATAGTTTTTTTAATTTGAATTGGTTTATTTAAAAGACATTTCGAGATTTCTATTCATATATCAATTATGTCTGTGGCAAGTATTCACTGATATTCAAGTTTTTTATTTAAGTGTTTTATTTGTGTCGATGAATAGGGATGACCGGGTCCCCTGGTGGTCTAGTGGTTAAGATGCAGCGCTCCCACCGCTGCGACCCGGGTTCGATTCCCGGTCAGGGAACCATCCCCAGCCACTCTTAGTGCCGGTCCCAAGCCCGGATAAATTGGGGAGGGTTGCGTTAGGAAGGGGATCCAGCGTAAAACATGTGCCAAATCAAACGTGCGGAGGATCCGCTGTGGCGACCCCTAACGGGAGAAGCCGAAAAGAAAGTTTTTAATAGGGATGACCGGGACGGCAAAGAGCGCCCTCTGTCTGTTTTCTTTATTTTACAAAAGCACAGCATTTTGTTGTTATTATGAGTGTATATAAATAAAACTAGACCCTGTGCAGATTTAAATGACGTATTGCTTGATCTGTACGATCAAAAAGACAGTAATTTATATTTGTTTGAGGGACAAAATTTCAGAAAACGCGCCGGCACGTTTGTCGACCCCGAAGGGTTAATTGCCGGATGTGCACGGATGGTTGTTTGCTTCATAAACTACTTTATGTCTGTGGTGTGTGAGAGCCAGGAAATGATACACCAGTGGTAGATTGAACAAGCTGCGCATCGACAAGAAATAGATTGGTGGGAAAACTAATATTGGTCATGACAACAAACAGATCAAAACTGAAGTAACGAGCCTGGTTTGAAAATGTTAGAAGTAAAAAGTACAGATATAAAGTAAAAGGTAAAAGTAAAATGTTAAATAAATAATGTAAAGTAATCTACTTAAGCATAAGTACAAATACTTCATTACTGTTCCCATCTCTGCATTCAAGGACAAATCATGCAATGTTAATGTGCATGAGAATAGTATTCATAAATCATGGTAGAGTCTTCATTAAGCTAATATGCTTGGTTGCTCATGAAAGCAAAATGAAGTAACTAATTGAAGGTGCTTTAGCAAACATTTGTTATGGCGGTAGTGACCAATTAGCAGGTGATCGTGAAAAAACATGCAAGCAAATGAGCACAGGTGAACGTATGGTTGTGTATGTGAGCAGTCAAATGTGATTATAAACTCCATGTTTTGGAGAATGAGCTCCTATCTTCAAACAAATAAGCACACCTACACCTTGGTGGGAAGGCAGTGGAGTGTGTGGTGGGAGGGGGGTGTAATATAAACCTTTCAAATTACAATACAATCTAAATGTACATGTGAACAGGATTTGGTTGTAGGATGTAACTGACAATGAGTTGCATATCGATATCTGAAACCTGTGGGGTTTTTTTTAAGTTTGTGGAAGTGCATTATGTTTCTTTAATTCCTTCCAACACATTTATATTTATGTGACTCATGCATTTTTTAGCCACGCACTGCAGGTAAATCACTAACGTAATGAAAACCCTCCCATCCTGCAAAACTAACCCAGTCCATTTGTTGAAATGATGTGTTCCTGTTACAGAAAAGGGTTTGTGACTGAACATCTTTGTGTTATTTCAATGCGTGGAAAATGTCAAATGAAGATTGATGAAGTTATATGATGAATATTATAATAAAATTATATAGTAATAAATTAATATATAGATTGTAATAATGCATAATGTATTTTGTAATTGCAGACTAGGCCTAATTGCATGTTGGAACAATATTAGTAATTGAAGTTTTGTAATTGAAGTTTTGTAATTGAAGTTTTGAAGGTTTGTGACTGAACATCTTTGTGTTATTTCAATGCGTGGAAAATGTCAAATGAAGATTGATGAAGTTATATGATGAATATTATAATAAAATTATATAGTAATAAATTAATATATAGATTGTAATAATGCATAATGTATTTTGTAATTGCAGACTAGGCCTAATTGCATGTTGGAACAATATTAGTAATTGAAAAACAGAAAACTGTATGTGATGTTGGTCTGTCAGTTTCTGCTGTTCTTTTTTTTTTAGCAAATTACAAACAAATTACAACAGATTAGCATATTAAATATGGCAACTTGGGCCAGAGGTATGTAAAATCTGATCAGTATACCCATATATGCTTCTTTCCAAATCTATTCCACTAGAATTTTAAATAGGATTTGTTTATTTAGACACAAAAGCATTAGTAAAGTATCAGGTGATATCAGGTGAGGAGACCTGGGCCTCAGTTGGCATTCCTTTTCATCCCAAAGGATGTTCAGTGGGGTTTGAGGGCAGGGCTTTGTGCAGGTCACTCAGTTTCTAAAAGTCCAACCTTAACAAGCTTTGATCACGGTTTCGTGCAAAGGGGCATTGCCATGATGAAACCGATTCGGGTCTATGTTTCATTTAAGGCAAAAACAAAGACATTCTAGACAATGTTGTGAGAGCACTGACTAAGAGGACCCAAATATGAGTGTGATGGTCAGGTCACATACTTTTTGCCAGGTAGTGTATTAATAGAGTATCTTTTTCACATGCATTTTATGGAGGGCATTTGTAATAAAAATATCGAGTCAATGATTGTGGAACGACTCTCTTTGTATCTGTTTGTTGTTCTAAATATCTATATCTGTCTCTGTATTTGGATTTGGATTTAAACCCAATAAATGTATACAGTAGTCCCCCTGAACTCACATTTTCTGAAATCTGTTAATGAAAATATAGTTTAAAATGGTATTCCTAACGTTCCTGAACAAATTTTTAGATAATCCGTAACTTACTGTAAATTAGGTTCCAAATGAGAACCCGCAAATTTTCCAAGCAGCAATTTCCGAACCGCAAATTATGGGGGTGGACTGTATAAACTAGTACCTCAGTTTAAACCTCTGTGGTCTGACCAGACAGCTACTAAGGATACCGCAAATGCATTGTATCATATCAGGGGTGCTAGCTAGGGGTGTGTAGCCTAAACAGAAACGAATAGAGCACATATTGTTCTTTGGTTAGATTGCCTTATTTGTTCAATTGCAAACAATAAACTTGTATTTAGAGATACATCGTATAATTTATATTTGTTTTAAATTTATATTTGTAATATAGGTAATTCCCTAATGCTGCTTTGGTACAATGTATATTATTAAAAGCACTATACATATAAAATGGAATTAAATTGAATTATTTAGTTACATCCTTTATTAATGATTATATGAATTGAATGCTCACATTTAGAGGTATTTGGCCAAGCAAGTGCTATCTAGCCTCATGTGCACTGTGCTTGTTCAACTGATTTGTGGCATGACAGCATACTCATCTAATTTTTGCAGTTTCTCCACATGCTCACAGTTCATTCGCACATCTGTGAGTGTGTGTGTATGTGTGTGTGTGTGCCCAGAAGAGTGAAGAGGAATGCAGCCATGCATTTCGCCTGGAAGAGTGAGAGTGTCAGAGAGGAATGATTGAGCTAGAAAGGGAAAGAGAAAGGGAACGAGTAGGTTAAGTGGATTGAGAGAGGGTTTTTTCTTCTCTGGTATACTGATACATCTATAAGATAAAGATTATTTAGTGAGACACCTCTTTTCACTGGTAAGGTAATGTTTATTCTCTTACTGCATGCTTTCAGGTACACACCACTCTTATGCTCTGTATGTGTTTGATAGAATATCTGTACTGTAATGCTTATAGTAAGCATGTGTGCATGTATTGTACTGTAGAGGTGCAGTATAATATTTCATGCCATTTGCTTTTTTTTTTTTTATTTGTGTGGTTAACTGGACTGCATGCATTTTATCAACAGGATTTGCCTTGTCCTGTCGATATCTCAGTGTCCATGTGTGGGACAGTTCCAGATACAGATTGCAGCTCGGTAGCAATAGCACAGCTTTAATTAAGCTTAGCATAAAGGCCTTTAGCATGATGTCGTCATTCTGATTTTTCTTTCTGCCTGTTTAGCAATGCAGTGTGAGTGTTTGTAGATCTCTATATATAATAATCTCCAAAATCATACATTGTTTTGAACATCATTGTATGTGAATTTCCTCACTAGTTTATTTCAATATGAGTTTTATTTGTGAGTATATTTATGGCAGGCTTTATGTAAATGTTGCTGGAAAATAAATTCCAAACCCATCAGGGCCTGAATGAAGTGAAATTTAATGTACCGAAGCGAAGCAACTCTCAATAATTTACCAGTATGAACTAACACTGTGCAGATGCACGCTTGCTTTGGTGCTTGCTGTGGGGGCAAAGTGGAAACGGAAAGAGCAGGATGTTTTCCATCCTCTCACTTTTGTGCTTTTACTGAATTCTTACTGCTCTAATGCTAAGGGAAACTGTGGGAAGAATGCAGAAAAGAGGTCGCACATCATTACGTTAGCCTTAAACAGTCAAGGAAAAGTGCATCTCTGTGATAGTGAAACTTGTTATTGCCCCCTCTGACAGAATGTGTGGGTTTAAAAAGGTTAAGGAAAAAGCATCAATAACAGCTTTATGCACTGAGGATTTGATGTCCTTCTCCTGTTTGTGGGTAGACAGTGGTATAAGTGATACCTGAAGAAATACAGAAACAGGCTGATAAATCGAAACAAACCTTTGACTCTATTTACATCTACTTTTTTTGCATTATGTATGTGTATTAGGTCCTGATACCATTTTGAATACACGTATTTACACTTGTAGTCCAGTGTATCTCTGCTCAGGCAGACTGTACTACCTATGATACCTGAATATGTACTGTAAATAAGCTCAATATCTTCAAACGCTTAAACTGTTATGTAATTATTATTATTTTTTTGTGAATAAGATGCAACCAAATGTAGGGATTCTGTATGATCGTGTTTTAAAAGCACAAGCATGTACGCTCATGGAGTTGCTATTGGAAGGGGCTTTTTGGTTGTCAAATGTGATTTCCAAAGAGGAATCAATTTGCAGCAATTTATAACATGTGGCTGTTGTTCTGGTGATCATATTCAAATCTGTTGCAAATGAGACTTCATTATAGGATAATGTCTATCCAGGTAAAAATTTTGATACAAATGTAATGACTAAGTGTAAACGGGTATTTGCGAAAAAGAATGGGGGATAGGTATAAGACTGGAGACTATATTGAGTTAAGGTTTTATCAATGTTATAGTAGTTTAAATGGAGAAACAAATTAAAAGCTTGGATTTTTATTCTGTGTCCAAGCAGCTTACTAAGATTAAAACTGCAGTCAACTGATGCAAATAAACAGGAAGTATATGTAAACAATCTATTGTTATTGGTGTTATTGATATTTCCAATTGACAAGAGTGTGTGGGGTATGTGGTACCCACATTCTCATGCTGTACCACCCAAGTACAATGCTGTGACGCATAGGCAGACCATCCAAGTCCTTGTTTAGGGAGTGTAACACACTGACTTCTTATCAAAATGCTGTGACTTCAAATCCCAGTGTTGTCATGTTGCTGCTCTGGACCCTTGAGCAATTCCCATAATCCCATAACTTCTCAGTTGTATAAATACGATAATTATGGGTTGCTTTGGATAAAGTGTGCATTAAATTTAAATATCATTAAAAGATAATATTTACTGGGACATATTTATTGCTATTTATTAGGATACACAAAAGCAGTTAACATGCTGTCAGTACCTGCACTAATCAATGATGGTGACTTAAGTGTGTAGGAAGTTTCTGTAGGAATGAAACACCAAGCTATAAGAGGAATTTGCATTTGTTCATATGTTTCTGAAGGAGTGAGTATATGGAAGGATAAGCCTTTGCTGATGAAAGGGAATGAAACAGCCGATTAGGTAACACACATCGAAGCCAGTGAAGTTTCTAGATCTAAGTGCACTATGATGCAATGTATTTATTCATGTCTTTACTCCAAGTGGTGTAGTGTTGTCATTTTTGATGTAGGAAATATAGTTTATTTTCCATGTTTAAATCTTGCTTTGTTTAACCAGCTGCTGAAACACCAGCTGAACTGGTCAAGTGGGTGGACCTTCTCCTCCAGTTTTGGGAACAAATTACTTGTTAATAAATTTTCACTATTACTACTTTATTGAAGATTTCACAAAAATAATGCATTCAGTAGATCTCAAAATTTGTCATGATTAACTTGAAAAATCCCTTACTATCTGGCGGAAAAAGATTGACTATTTTTATCAGCTATGCCTGTGTGTTTGCTGCTCGTAGTTAGTCGGATCAAGCTGGACATTTTTCAGCATGGTTTTCTAATTTTTTCATTTAACTTATAATTAATATTCCCAGTATTGTTATATGTAATTGTACTAGTGACTTTGAAATTGGCTTAAATTGAGTACCATATATATAGGCATGCAGCGAAAGAGTGCTGACCTTGACAGAGTTACCATAGCAGCTTTCCACCATGACAGTAAGATTCAATTAATCTGTGTATATAATAAATACATTAATAAAAGCTAATGAAGTGAACTGATTTGTGTAAACCATTCACAGTCCTGACCGGAATTATAAAAAATATTAAACGATTCAAAATGATTAAAATAAAATTAAAAGATTAATTCAACACCCCAGCTTTTTGCTATCTAAACATTGCAGACTCTAATGTCGTGTTCAAATGATTGCAGAATTTGATAATATTGGAATTGCATAATAAGGACTATATGGACAAAAATATTGGGACATTGACTTTTCCATTTTCTGGAAAAGAACCAATCTGTGGTTCTTCTCAAAACTTTTACCTCAAAGTTGGAGGCACACTATTGGATCGGATGCCTTTGGCTGCAGTAACATAAAAAAATTCCCTTCACTTGAATAAGGAGACTCAAACTTGTCACTGCATGACAATGCCCCTGTGCACAAAGCCAGCTCCATTAAGATATTCAATTCAATTGAATTCATTTTTATTTGTATAGTGCTTTTAACAATGAACATTGTCTCAAAGCAGCTTTACACAGATAATGCGGTGATTGAAAATTAATATGTTCTTTATAAGTAAGTTTGTCCCTGATGAGCAAGCCGGTGGCGACTGTGGCAAGGAAAAACTCCCCGAGATGGCATAAGGAAGAAACCTTGAGAGGAACCAGACTCAAGAGGGAACTCATCCTCATCTGTGTTACACCGAATGTCCATTTGTGGCAGGTATACAATGTTGCGGGGTACAGTGATGATGATCAAAAGCGAAATGTATTCCTGAGTCAGTGTAGGAGACTGTTGACATCAGCTATAGTCCAATCCATCCTCAAAGCTCCCGTTCTTACTCCGGAATTTCGTGGAACCACCCAAGGCGTTGATGACAAACCTTCCCCAGCTGCACAGAGTGGCCTCCAGTCAAAGAGAACACTATCCAGAGGCAGGCCTGGACGAAGTGGGAAGATCCACGGAGGGAAGAGGGGCAGGAACAGTGGTCACTGGAGCCTCAGGAGCATGTTTAACTCGACCGAGAGAGAGAGAGAGAGAGAGAGAGAGAGAGAGAGAGAGAGAGAGAGAGAGAGAAGAGGGTGACAGGAAGAGAAGGATATGGATTATTAAGTGTACCTATTGTTGCATGAGAGTTAAAGTCACTGTGCAGTTTGGACTCCGGCAAGACTCGCTATGGCAGCATAACTAAAAGGGAGAACCAGAAGGCAACACAGACATGAGGGATCTCTGGGATAAAAGACGACCCACCACACCACCATCAACAAACCTGAGTGAACGCGTGAATGTGAGGGGACGACAGCATACAAATATCCCAGTTCACCAAACACTCTATATCAATGTTCCCTCCAGATCTGAGCCTTTACCTGAGAAAAAATCTACTGATTAAAGGCTTGACTGAATAAATATGTTTTCAACCTCGACTTAAACACTGAGACTGTGTCTGAGTCCCGAACACTGATAGGAAGGCTGTTCCATAACTGCGGGGCTTTATAAGAGAAAGATCTGCCCCCTGCTGTAATCTTCTTTATTGGAGGAACCAACAGATAGCCAGCACCTTTTGATCTAAGTAGGCGTGGAGGATCATACTGGTACAGAAGTTCACTCAGATACTGCGGTGCGAGACCGTTAAGTGCTTTATACGTCAGTAGTAGTATTTTATAATCAATGCGAGATTTGATTGGGAGCCAGTGTAGACTGATTATTACAGGGTATGGTACAGATATATTGGATGGAGTAGAAGATCCTGAGTGGCCTGCTATAGAGCTCTGACCTCAACCCCATTAAAACACCTTTCGGACAAATTGCTGACTGCACCCCAGGTCTCCTAATTCTACATCAGTACCTGGCTAGCTAAATTAGCACTAATCAATTCAACACACTTCAAAATGTAATGGAACAGAACAGATTAGAAGAGTAGAGGTTATTATAGCAGTAACTAAATGGAATGGAACATTTAGCATGCACATTCAAATTTTATGCTGCCAAATTTTGTCCATATAGTTTATTTAGACCTCTGTGTGTTTGAGCTACAAAGTGGGAACACCTCCCTGTTCATCTTTTTTCCTGCAGAAAGCAATCCTGCTGACTATAATGAGTAATGTCGATTTTCCTCCTTAAAATAGTTAACTGTGTAGTCAATATTATTAAATTTACAAGCAAAAATGTCTGCCTATGTATTGAATTAAAGCAAATACGGGTTTATACAGTGTAACCTATAATATAAGACTAGTCATGTTGATTTGATGTCACTTGCAGACATTTCTCTGCTTTTTTTCCACAGTTCAAAAGTGACCAATTACTGGTCAAGATGCTTGTTTGATTTAACTCAGTACAAATGTATTTTTTATTTGTGAAGCTTTCTATTTCAGAAACTTTCACTGACAGAGCAGATTAGACTTTCATTTATAGGCTGAGTCAGTTTTATTTTATTGAGCTTTGTATTAAACCCTCTGAATTCAAGAGAACAGTTAAATTGGCTAATAAATTTAAAAGTTCAATTCTAAATATACTGTAATAACCTTGATAATAGTAGATTGTATTTTTCACCACTGTAACTATAAAAATAAAATGTCACCCTGGTTAAGCCACAAAAACTCTTAAGGGGGCTAAGAACTCCACTTTGAGACCCCAAAATATAATAAAATGAACCATGGCTTTAGGGCAACAGACCTCTAGGGATTGGTTTCCTGTTCTAGCACAGCTAAGCCAGTTAATGAAAGTGTGATAAATTGAGTCAGCCATGTCTGACCTTCCAGGACTGCAGTTTGACTCCCTGCTGTAGATGGTCACACAGAGTATATCTAGAGCACGAGGCTCATTATGATCTCAAATCAAATCCATGCCTGAGCAAATTTAGTAGCTTTGTTTTTGTTCTGGTACATAATCAAGCCTTCAGACACATTGATTGACAGCCAATGAAAAAAACAACAAACCCACCAAGGACACTCAGCATTATCAGCTGAATTTAGGGCTATGCGGAAACTCTGGCAAAATGCTGTGAATCAGATACTCTGTAAGACCAATAAACATTGAGTGAAGCGGCAAGGACACGCATAATGAGGACCCAAGGTACAAGCTGCACATTGAAATCACAGTTCTAGTTAAGAGTCTCATTACCTGGAATAGTTTCAACTGCTATAATAAACTGCAACTAAAAATAAAGATATGTTTTTTTGAAAAAATAATAAAAATTAAAAGATTTTGATTGGCTCATTGGAGAAAAATGAATCCAAGCGGAAAATAAATTATATGACCAAATGTATGTTGACACCTACCCATAACACTCCTCCTAACAATAACGCTTTGAATGCCTATTTCAAGATTTAGTCCATCTTTGCTGTTACAGTAAGCTCAAATAGATTTTGGATGTGGAGTTCATGCAGCCACAAGAGCATTAGTAAAATCACACACTGCTGTCAGGTGAGGGAGCTTGGGGTTCAGTTGATGCTCCAATTGATCCCAGAGGTGTTCAGTGGGGTTGAGGTAAGGGTTTTGTGCAGGTCACTCGAGTTCTTCCACACAAACCTTAACAATAATTGCACAGTGGCATTGTTATACTGGAACATAATTGGGCTACTTTGTTGGAAGGAAGGGAAATCTTAATCCAGCACATAAACAAGATATAATTTACAATTGGGCCCAAAAAAAAAGATGATCTGGTGTGCACATACCTTTGTCCTTGTAGTGTATATCCAACATTTCCTGGCAAAGTTTCCCTGCATGATTAAGAAGGGTCAGATAAGATTGTAATAAAAAGCAACTACAAGGATTACAGGTTACACACTTCATAAATGTAAATAGGAGGAAGCACAAAAGTGTTGGTTGTGAAAAACAACAGAGCTACAGATATGTTGCCTTTTCACATACAGACATACAGACAATGATGAATCAGCTACTGTTGATCAATAGTCACTTATAGCTTTTAATACAGAACAAAAAAAGAGGAAACGACAGCAGAGACAATAGATATGACGAGAGTGTAAGGCCATGTATATAAATAGCAATATTAGTAGCTGGACCGTTCAGGTTCTGTATGGATGAGAACAGAAAATACTGCCCAATGGATATGCAAGGGGATATCGTTGAATTTTATGTATGTAGATAAACGTAGAGTCTTTAATTGTATTTGCATTATTCATCGACAATAATAAGCTATCCAGCAAATGGCTTGTTTTATTTGTTTTCCTGTGCAGTTTTGTTTTAAGTTCCATTTTCACTCCCATCCAATTAAATTGATTTGCTCACATACTGCTGGAGACTCTGTGCTGAACTTTGATGTGCTCAGTGCATTACACACTTTAATCAAGTCAAATATGCTTTCATTGTCATTTCTTTCATCGCAGATGTAATGTGAAGAATACAATATTGCTTCCTCACAAGCACAGTGCTGTGCTGAACATTGTCAGACAAGAGGTTTAGAAACCTACTGACAGACAGTCAGCTGATACAGGCTTTTAACAATGCAATATAAACAACACAGTGTACAGACAATGCACTCAGCACAAAACAAACTTAATTGCACAGTAGTATCGCGTGTACTGAATCGAGTGAACTGATTTGAGGGCCTTGTCTGTGTTTAAGTTCTTGCCCATTTGCCTTTGGATGTCAGTATTGCCTTTTATATATACATATATAGAAAGACCTTGGTTGTCATCTGTTACACCACTTGACTACTTGTGCTACAGCTGCAAGCCAAAACCTTACCTACTTTATTTAAAATCTGCGAAGATGTCATTATTTAGGAAAACCTGGTAGTATATATTAAAGTGTTTGTAGAATATTAAAGTGTTGGTAGAGGAATGATGCTTCTGTTTTATATTTTTTGTCACATACACGGTCTTGTTTATTTTATTTATTAATACTATTTTACATTTTAGCAATCTTTTTGTGCTATAAAAAAGAAGTGTGCTGTCACAATTACAGTGCACGTGCAGTGTGGATTAAACAGACGGTTGCTACAAGGTTTGAATCAGCGCTAACTAAATTAATACGTTGTTGATTACTAGCATGTATGATATGTACGGTGGCTTTACAACGCTAGTAAAAGTATTGTATTTATTGTTATAAATACTCTTGTACTATTGTTATTGTATTTATTACACATTGTGTGATTATTAAAACCATTCATAATGCTTACTCTCTAAATACTCATGTCTAGTCAATTTAATTACTATTCTAAATGAATGTAGTGTCTTTTAATAACCATAGAAACTTACAGTTGCAGTTGCGCACAGAGTGAGACAGTTGTTGTACATTTCATAATGTACAACAACTTACCTTCCTGAATGAATAATTTTTGTGGCATTGAACTTAAGTATGTGAATATTTTGGTTTTGATAAATAGGCCGAGGCACAAGATGAATTTAAAGAACTGGTGAAGATAAAGCAATATTAAATGAGAAATATAGTAAAAAACTGCACGACATTAACACCAACAGCTTTATTATTAAAGAGATGCAACACAAGTAATTCACACACACTCAAGCAGAACTTACAGTTCATTCAAATAAATGTAATCATATTGCATGTGGGTTTTTTTTTATGTGTGCATGAATTTAAGTGATCAGTTTCCAGAAATTAAAATATAATAAAAACAAAAATTACCAGTCATTTGTATCCATTTAGTCAGTTTTGCACTCCAGACATCAATGACAGATTTAATATCATTCATTAAAGTTGTGTTATTCACACCAAGCTGTGGATTGTCCCTTAAGCTACAGTATATATATATATATATATATATATATATATATATATATATATATATATATATATATATATATAGCTTCACTCAATGCCCACTTCATATATGATGTGCTCTTTGTGAATATTGGTTGCTATGGCTTAGCAAGTTGATGCATTTGATGTTTTAAAATCTTGATACATGAGACCCATTTTAACTTGTTCCTCTGTGTATCTCTGCATGACCCTAGTTTTAAGCCAAAGGTATACTTCCAGTTTACTGTTTTCCATATATACTTATATTTGGATAAGTTAAATTAACTAATTTATTTAAAAAGCTTTTTATCGACACTGATTTGGCTTTTACTCTGTGCTTTTTACAGCAATATCGGTATAATGTCGATGGTCAGCTCTGTGTGATGGTCTATGGTCAGCCTTCCAGGCACTGTTTAATACCTTAATGGGTATTAAATTCTTAATGCTTGGACTGAGACAAAATAAGAATTGATGGTATGAGGTACAGAAGAAGGAATGAATTTAGAACAGTGCAGTTCTTGGGTTAGGAATAAAACTGTAAACAAACTCAAAAGTGTAAAAGTGAATATCCCTTGTATTAGAGATTATTTACTCTAATATAAATATTTAGCAGATAAAACAACTGTCTTGATTGAATACCTTTGCTGGTCTTTAGATTTTCCAAACGCTGGTTACACAAATTCTGCTGTTAGAACTAAAAAAAAAAAAATGCATACACTTATTTTATCTAAAAAAAAATAAGACTAAATCTAATTAACTATGAAAAGTGTAGAAATTCCTTTGGCATTTGATTCCACTGCCTGGTTCATTTATCTGTTAAGTGCTTGCTAAAATAGAAAGCCCAGATTCTAGCAACCCACTATTGTGCTTACTTTGACTCTGTTTATTACCAACCACAAAAACATTGTTCTTTTCTGGCAAGAAAAGATATTATGATTAGCCGCCTTAATCTCTCAGTTTAATATGCAGCTCTTGATTTTAGAGCATATTATTTAGCAGCTATGTTTTATAAAAATTTTTGTTACAATAACATTATTTTATTAAACCTCTTTTATCATTTTCAGCATTAAGCCAGTTTCAAAGTTGTTTCACTCAGAATATGTTTCACATTTGTCAACTGAAGAATCCATATTTAAAGGTAATATCAGTTGTGGGTTATTTGTGAGAATTCTGCACACACTTTGTAAAGTTTCGCATACTCACGGCTCTCAGTGAACAAAAACAGACTCTTTTGCTCCTCATTTTGCTTTGTCCATATCTACTTTTTAATGATTTACTGATTTACTTTTTAGCAAAATTCAATACATCTTACATATATTTAATGGCTGTACATAACACATATGAACTAACTTTTGTAAAAAAATTGAAATAAATAATAATCAGATATCACCTTTTTTACTAAATTATTATTATATTTTCTATTTACAAAAAATGCTCTATTTTTACCTTCCTATTTCATCTCATGACACTCTATACACTGACACCCGTACAGCCTTATACAGATTTTTTACAGATTTTTTTACTTTCTTCAGCACCATGGACAGGTCATCAAGAGCATATAGTTTATATAAAAATGTTAAACTAGTTTGGAGTGTTGCCGTGGTGTTAATGCTTTTGTGTGTGTTTTGTGTGTGTGTGTGTGTGTGTGTGTGTGTGTGTGTGTGTATATATATATATATATATATATATATATATATATATATATATATATATATATATATATATATATATATATATACTGTATCCCACAAAAGTGCACATTCACATATTCTCACACAATCTTGTGTGTGTATATATATATATATATATATATATATATATATATATATATATATATATATATATATATATATATATATATATATATACACTGTATCCCACAAAAGTGCACATTCACATATTCTCACACACACATACACATGCATGTATATATATATATATATATATATATATATATATATATATATATATATATATATATATATATATATATATATATGTATATATATTTTTATATATTTATTTATAGTGGAGGGGGCTTTGCGTCGATTCGTGTTTGTGTGTATGTGAGCATATGTGAATGTGCATGGGAATAATCTGCACTTTGAGCCCTCCTATCTTGCGACAAATTCAATAAGACAGTATGAAACCTTGGTTGCCACGGCAACACCACTCTCGACCCCGGTTCGATGCACCCTCCCACATCCGTTACTCAGTAACCGTTACCAAGCAACCCTCCCCTTTCTTGCTCGCCTTCATTTCTCTGTCTCTTCCTCTGAGTTGATTAGAATAAGGAGAGATGGAGTGAGTGAAAGCCATGGAAGGAGATATATAAAAAAGTAGAAACACGAGAAGGTGGGAGGAAGTGAGAGAATTTTTTTTTAAGCATAATCGAGATTGATGGTTGCCAACTAAAAAAAGTGAGAAGGAAAATAGTGATAGATGTATTATAAACAGGAAATAAAGAGGAAGGGAAAGTGGTTCATATTATATTGTATTGTTCACTAAAAACCAACTGATGCATATCTGTACTTTACTTTGTGTTACTTTTCTGTACTATAACTTTTAACATCATGTAAATTAATTGTAAGTTGATTTGAGAAAAATGTCATATATGATCAACTTTTTTTTTATTCCATATGGTATGAAATTGCATTTCGTTAAAGGACATTTTGTAAAGGAAAACTGTTAGCTTTAGAGTCTGAGTCTGTGCTCAAAGTCTTGTTCTTGACATTGACATTAGTGGACTAATGTCAGGTCTTTTGCTGTTCTACCTTAATCTGCGGTGTTTTGAAGAGCATGTATATGAGTTTAAATGTTCCTCCTGACAGCTTAAACCAATATGGCTATTTTACTCGGACCCCTTTTTATCAAAATGGTGTTTCCATCCACAGAACTGACTTCTGAAAAATCTTTTTTCCAAAGATTTTGGTTTTTCACTGAATTCTGTTTAAACTCTAGAGACTTTTGTTTGTGAAATTGGCAGTTTCTAAAATACTGAAACCAGGCCATCTGCCACTTACGTCCATGCAACAGTTAAAGTCATAGAGATAACAGATTTTTCTTAAATCTGATGTTTGATATAAACATATGAATATGAAGCTCTTGCATATGCCTGACTTTATGCATTGTGCTACAGCCACAAAATTAACTCATTAGATCACTGCATTGTTGGTGCTCTTGGTTAATGTTTTAAATAAAAAAAATAATAATTAAAACAATTAATATTATATGCTTAAGATGCTAAAACTAGGGCTTGTGGTGGCTTTTGATTTGTCCTGCCATGCCCTACCTGGCAAGAGAGAGAAAGCCACAGATTCATATCTTCATTTATAATTTCAAATTTTGTATAAGATGTTGTTTTGTGATGAAGTAGAGTTTAAGTAGAAATCAATTTGAATCCTGCTCCATAAAACTGGCTGCTTTTTGCTGTATGGTATAAAACCCCTGAAAGACAGGAAATCTCTGGGCTCTCAGCTTTTAGATCCTTATTGGTGATTCCCATAGAATATTACTTGAAATGCTAATTTCTCAGAAACACGGTATATCAGGACATAAAGTATATTGGCCTGCAGCCAAAACACTGTCACACAAACATTACAAAGCCAAACAAATAAATGTAAATGTCATGAATCTGTATGTACGCAATAATAAAATCAGCTGAGTAAGGAAGTATGATCAAAATAGTGGTTGTAATGCAATTATACAATTACCGGAACAAGGATGAAAGATGGAGGCTCACACGTCCTCTTGGCCATCGTCATAATGAGAATGCCAGTGTGAGGAGGAGAGCCAGTGATTATACTTGTGTCCCTGCTGGGAGGGATATGCAGTCTGAATATGCTTCATTGGTCTGAGTGCACTGGAACAAGGCCGCTGAAAATGGATTAATTAATTTGTATGTGGCTTTTTTGAGTAGACTTCAAACACTTCAAACTATGACTCTGTGTGACTCAGCTGATGATTGATCTTCTTTTCAAGGTAGGGATTGAAGAAGGCAAAGCAGAGACATTGTATTAAGCTGCACCACTGGGTGCTTTTCTGACTTACTGCAAGTATTGCATATGATCAAACCTTTCTTAAAGGGCTTTTTGAAATGCACTATATCTATAAAAATGTAAAGCTGATTAGCCTTTTGTCAGAGCCCTGATCTAAACCTCACCGAAAACCTTTGGGATGAACTGACTGACTAAACTCACGGCCCTTACGAGATGGTATAAAAAGGTTTAGAGACTAGCTCTGTTTAAAGGAAGTACTTTAGTATTTACATTTACACACTATCATCCACAAAATAGTCCCATTGCACAGTAATTTAGTGCTCCCAGTGTTCCTGCCACTTCTGGAATGTGTCCTTTTCGAAGCGTGTCAAGCACCTTCTGCTATTCACGCTGGATCTCCACAATGGTGTCAAAACGGCGACCTTTAAGCTGCATCCTTTAAGCTGCATCCTTTAAGCTGCATCCTTATCTTCGGGAAGAGAGCAGTCTGGCGGATGGGATGGGTGCATGAGTTGTTTCACGTGTGAGAAGAGCTTGGCAAAAGGGTGTGCACGTGGTAAGAATAGCAGACGTGGTAAATCACGTGGTTAGAAAAGCATCAGTTGCACAGCTCCCGATGTACACAGGACAATTACATTTGGCAAACTAACTTATAAATGTCTGCGCTCCCTGTGACAGTGCGTGCAGCCTTGTGCTGCCATCTGTTGGTGTGTTCCAAAACCATTGTCTGAATTATTACAAATCTAGAGTTATGTCGCAAAATCTATTCGAAAGCCTTCACAGAACATTGGTGGTTATTATAACAGCAAAGGGAGACCAATTCAGTATAAATGTACCTGTTTGTAAAGCAGGTACTGAATGGTTAGGTTTTATACACACACTATTTAAGTTTGGTATTGTTTGGTAATTAAGAAAGGTATTGATGATTAGGTGTCCCTACAATTCAATTCAATTCATTTTAATTTATATAGCGTTTTCAACAATGTACATTGTCCCAAAGCAGCTTTACACAGATAATTTGGTGATAAAAATGAATAAGATGTTCGTTATAAGCGTAAGTTTGTCCCTGATGAGCAAGAGGGTGGCAACTGGCAAGGAAAAACTCCCCGAGATGGCATAAGGAAGAAACCATGACAGGAACCAGACTCAAGAGGGAACCCGTCTTCATCTGGGTGGCACCGAATGTCCATTTACTGCAGATATACGATGTTACGGGGTACAGTGATGGTGATCATAAGCAAACTGTAGTGCTGAGTCAGTGTAGCAGACTACACAATATTTAAGTTTGTGCACACCTGACCATAAGATCACCACAGTCGCCACCGGTTTGCTCTTCAGGGACAAACTTACTTATAAAGAACATATTCACTTTCAATCACCACATTATCTGTGTGAAGCTGCTTTGAGACAATGTTCATTGTTAAAAGTGCTATACAAATAAAAATGAATTAATTCGAATTGAATTTGTAAGTGCTTTTTGAACATCCCATTCCAATTATCGCTCCCATGTGATGTTATTATAACCTCCACTCTTCTGGAAAGATGTTCCACTAGATATTGTAGTGTTCTTGTAGAGATTTGTGCTTATTCAGCCAAAAGGGCGTTAGTAAAGTCAGGTACTGATTTAGGGTGGGGTGAGGAAGGCTTGGGGTGCAGACAGTGTTCTAATTCATCCCAAAAGAGTTGAATAGTGGCACTGTCATGCTGGAGCATGTTCTTCTAGTTCAAGTGAAGGGAAAACAGCTTCCCAAGACTTCCTTTACAAGTGTGCGACTCCAACTTTGTGGTAACAGTTTGGTGAAGAAGTACATATGTGCTGGAAAAGTAGTGTCCATTTAGTTCCATGTAGTGTATCTTCATGGAACTGTTTTGTTCAGTGATTAACAGGGAACATGATAAAGGATGAATAAACACTGTTTTTTGTGTAATGAAGGAAGGATTTGACTGAGCTCAGTGAAGTTATATTTTGATTCGGGTGTGAATGTGAGTGCTGTGTCACGCCGGATTCTAGCGAGTCGGTTCTTTTAAAGGCGGAGAGGGAGGGGGAGAGAAAGAGAAAGAGAGAGAGAGAGAGAGAGAGAGAGAGAGAGAGAGAGAGATTCTTTGACGTTTCCTATCAGCTCTCTGGCTGGAGTTCATATATCAGAAAGCTTGCCTTGTATTCCTGTACCGGATACCGGAGACGCTAAAATCATTATAGCGGGTAAAGCGGGGTTTTGTAGCAACAATGTGGTGCATCAACTGCGCGTCGGATAAGACTCCTGCTATTCTCAATAACAAGCTTGTTTACTGGTATGCTATCCTATCACTCTGTTTGTTTGTGTTTATTTCATTGCACAGTTGTCAGTCACGATTTTGGCTCGAGCCTCATGTGTGTGTGTGTGTGTGTGTGTGTTGTTGTTTTTTTTTTTAATTGCATCATTCATTGTAATCCTATCTCCATCGGCGTCTCCTGGAGTGGTGTAACGGCAGCTGGAAAAGGACACAGCGTCACGGCGGGGTTTGTGCACACACTGCAAAACAAGTGTGTGTAGGTGTGTGTGAGTGTTGTTGCCTGTTTCAGTGTAACTGAAACCACATGAGAGGATGGCAGGCAGCTTTAACATGCAAATGCAGCATTTCTGTGATGGGTTGTAATGCTGTGTTTTATAGTGTGTGTTAGTGTGGTGGATTGTGCTGCTGTTTCTGCTGCTTCTAATAATGATGATGATGATGATGCTGGTACTCAGACAGAGAAGATGTGTGGAGTCAGCTCGCATACAGATGTGCACTGTACACTGGGAGAACTGCAGGCTGTCATCATTTCTTTTATGCATGAAGAAAGTGTGCAGTGCTAACATGACTTGTGTATCATACAGTGAGCCTTTTTGCGCAGTGAACGGAGTGAGAGGGAGGTTGGGTTTTAGAGTCGGGGGGTGTCGGGGGTAGGTGTGAGAAAAATGTTAGATGTCATGACAAAACAGAAATGATAAGGTCACGATGTTAACAAAAAAATGTGCATAATCACTATCTACTAATGCATTCTCTTTTTTTTTTTACAGTCTTGAAAGTGCAGGTGTTCATGTAAGTCAGTGGGATCAGATCAGGATATGATCGGGTTGAGATCAGGGCAACACGGCGGTACTGAGCGGTCCAGGGTCTTTAGTTTGATCCCTAGCTGGGGTTACTGTCTGTACATGTTCTTGCTGTGTATGTGCGAGCTTTTTTTGAAACTCTGATTCGCGATGCTAAAATGCCTGTGAGGATAAATAAGTATGTTATGTCTCACACCAGGTGTTCATGGGATAGGCTCTGGATCTACTGCAACCCTAACCTGGATAAAGCCTTTACTAAACTTGAATGATGTATAAATTGAACGAGTACAATATTTTCTATGGTCCCTCTTTTAAATGACAGAAAACGTAAATGACAGAATATTCCTTCCAGGCAATAACGTGGGGAGGTGTATAATAGTGCATGTAAGACACACATGATCTTTTGCATCCGTATGCTGCGCTGTTATGCAGTGTTTTGTTTGTTTGTTTGTTTGTTTTCTGTTTTTTTTTTTTGACTGTCAGTTATTTTGTTTCTCTGGTCCATCTGGATTTACATAATACACAGTAGGTGTTAAATTAGCAAGATTGGTGTTAATCCAACACATTGTAGGTGTTAATCCAGCATGTTTATTCACTGCTGCAGATTGTACAGTGTGTATTTTAATCTCAACATAATTTCTCTGCCCACTTAATGGACACAAACACTGCTTTGTACACCGACTTGACATCCCTGGCAATGTATGAATACATATATGCTGTCAAAATATTGGGTTTGTATCTTCGAACAGAAAGCCAGATCTTGAGCAGGAGCTGAGGCAAAGCCACTTTTTCTATAGTGTAAAGAATGGCATTTTAGTACACGAAAATATCTGCAATATATAGTCAAAGCTATCATATTCCTAATATATGATAACTAAATTCAAGCTTTCAGTAGTGTTAAAATTGTCTTGTTTCCTGTTTCAGTGGTAAACATTTAAAGTTTTTTCTATTAAGAAGCAAAATGATCAGCTAGAAGTATAAAGAACAATCTCAGAGGAATAAAATGAGGTACATTTGCCCATATTCAGTGTAAAGATATAAGATGCTAAGATACTATTTGTCACAGAATGTTGCACAGTGATATTGGTTCCATTTATTGTGAATTATCAGTGTTACATTTAATATAAGTGCCAGCATCATAGTGATTTTTGTATATATTATGAGTTAATTATACATTAATTTAAAACAACTATTACAATGTAAATGGACAACCAGGAGAAAAATCCTACTTTTAAAATTAAATTAGATTAGATTAGATTAGATAGATAGATAGATAGATAGATAGATAGATAGATAGATAGATAGATAGATAGATAGATAGATAGATAGATAGATAGATAGATAGATAGATAGATAGATAGATGTAGTGTGATGCAAATGAGCATGATATTGATAATATAATTTAATTATGACCAACCTGAATCCCATCAACAAGTATAGAAAATGGATATAACTTTTTTTCTTACTATACTCCCTGAGAGCTCATTAGAAGGAAAGCCAAGTTCATCAGAGATGTTCAAGCTGATTAAAAGCTCTGTTTTGATGGCAGCTAGTTAATAAATCACTTTATATTCATGTATGCCAGAATGTCATGCAAATTCTAGTGTTCTACAGTCCTAGAAAACTCTTTGCAAATCTCTTCAAGGTTTATCAGTTGTTTATAAAACAGCATTAAAACTGACAGAAATGCTTCTAAAACTGAAGATAAAAACACTCAATTATCCAATGCATCCACAATAGCTTTGAAAAAAAGTTCATGTTCATAAAAATTACCATACGATAATTATAGATTCTACAAACATTGGGTTTATTTAAAAAGAAAAAACCCCACACCTATTTATACAATGCTGTCTAGATGTGAGGGAGACCTGCCGGTATTTTATTACACAAGCCGTGTGAAAATTAATCCCATCCAATTAGGGATTATGTCTTTTTTTCACTCACGAATGACTTCACCTATCTGCTTTCTGTGCTACTGAATAAAGCAATGGAGAAATGTCTGTTGTAGCCTGTTAGAGCTTCCTGTGACATGTAATGTTTCCTGATATTTGAATCCAAATGCTGTGCTGTTGTTACTGTACATTAATGTCTGTTTTTTTTATCATTGCAATCGAAGCTTGCTGTGTTTAATGCTAACGCAATAACGCTAGGATGACTACAGGCGGGGCGCATGCAGAACATTCCCCAGTGGTGTGTTTCTCCCGCTTCTCTTCTTGTCTTCCTAGCAGAGAGCCCTCTGATTCTGTAAGACTATTTATGTGATTAAACAGATAGTTTGACTTTTAAAGGACGCTCTAAATTAGTACATTTGCCATGCAGAGAGGGCTGTAGGGACGGCAAGTGCACTGGTCATGCAGCCAATTTATGTGTGAGGCTTTTGCAGTACATCCTTGTCATTATTCACTCCAGCGGTGCCTCATGCAACTTAAGAAACGCTTGATAAGCTCAATGCATCCTGCTTTGTTGAAACGATGTATGTTGACTGTAACATTATTTTAGGATGACTATAGTGCGACAGCCTATCAGTGGTTGATGCAGAAGGTTTCTTTCTTGAAAAAGAAACATGATCATAAATGATTTTAGTGATTGATCCTGTTAAGTGTGCAAATTATCTGATTGACTGAGTGCCATATTTTTCTGGCTGTCCAGTCACTATGTAGCAACTGTTACTATCGCCTATTACATCATTCATGCTTTTAGCACTTAGGCCAGCATTTCCAGAGGATTTTATATTGGATTTGCAATATAATTCCGTTACAACACATGACCAGAGGACCCATGAAAGCAAATCCTTTACCCTAAAACAAAACAAAAGCTTTATATATTTGATGTCTCTGAAGTACTCTTTATCATTGGCTGAACATTGACACTATAATGAAACATCTGTTTGCTCACAATATGTACAAAAAGGTGTGTTAACAGAGATAATAATGGTGCAATATGTATTGGTCAGCTGTGACTAGCCTGTAATATTGTCCTTGACACATTATCCATGCAGTAACTCAATCAGCAAGATGAAGTAAGTAATCTAGAGCAGCTCAGGCTAGGAGCAGTGTAGCTGTCATCCATTCTTTGTAATGTATGTTGTATTTTTATGTTCATTTGGCAGACACATTTATCCAAAGGATCTTGCACATGGGAGACTATAGCCTAGCTGAGGGTAAAGAGTCTTGCTTTAAGACAGAAGTAGTTTTTAGTGCTGAAATTAAAACGTCCAACTAGGCTTGTGCGATATTGATTTTTCTCTCTTCTGATGATATACCATTTTAAAAAGGTAGTCCTTCAGAAACGTCCAGAAGGAAAGTGAGCATTTCCAGCAATTCAGGTTTAAGGACAGTAGTGGAGGGCAAACTAATTTTATCAGCTTTACAGTCGGGCACTGTGCGAATCTGAAACCTCGGATGGCGGATTTTTAGGTGATTGTGCAGTTGAGGCACAAAAATAAAAACCATACCATTCTTTTATGGCATTTGAGTTGACATTTTCACGATTGATGCTATTGATTTTATAAACTTCTAATTATCATTATTATCAGTAGTCTGACACTTTGAATTGTTTTGTTTTAGATCAAAATCTTTGTCCTGTAGCTTTCTTCCTCTTTCTGACGTTAATAAAAGACAGTTAAAATAAAACCTGCGCAACTCATTCCACATGCATACTGTAGGTTAGCTCATCTGTTATTTTAATGGGGAGGAAAACACTGTCTACTAGCATTACATTAAATGCTAAATTGTGGATAAAGTTTGAGTATTCTGATAATATATTATAAACAGTATAAATTTCACTGCCTATTGTGGCAATCAGTGGCAGGCAGTGTATTTGGTGCCTGGGCCTTCAGTGAAGAATTACCTGACTTAATCCACCTCTTAATACCACCACTATCACATCGCAATTATAGAAACCATCAAACCAATACAAAAACGCAAAATAACAACATGTGGCATTACAGAGAGCGAGGCATTTTGCATATGGAGGGTGAAAACCATTTTACTAAAGCAAGAAACCCAGTTAAGACAACTCCAAACCTCCGGCTTCGGGTTTGGACGACCTCTCCTTACGATGTTTAGCTTTTTTTTCCAAAATTGATTTTTTAAGTATGTCCACGACCAAATCAATTTCTCTTCCTCTGTAGGCATAATTTAGATGTATTAATGTGTGCAGAGCGCTACACATGTTTTTTGCCAGTCGAAACTTGGCTGTAGCAGTTTCCCTCTGACCAACCATTCAGAGGACAGAAAAAAACCTGACGTTATTCTGGGCCAGCTAGCTTGCCATGTGGGGCGAATATGAAATCTGATTGAATAAAGAAACAGAGCTATTTATTAAGGAGACTATAGTAATAAAAAAAAGTAGGTCAATGTCTGATAGTGTTTAGGCCAGCAGAGAAAGCTTTGCTGGCCATGACTGCTCACCGCTAATGGCAATGCAATACCATGTATATACCATCAAAGCTGTATATCACACAGGGTATTCTATTTTTACATTGTCTATATGGAGTCCAATTTAATGCCATTAATTGCAGAATTGGACATGGTCAGTACCAGAAGTGCAGGGTTTTTTTTTTTTTTTTTTTTTTTTTATAGCTATGAAGGGAATTTTTGGTACAAAATCTAGCCGCACTCCTTCCCAGTTATAGCTAACCATTCTTTAAAGTTCAATAGTAATTCAAAATCTTGCATGACTTGTTTGTTTTTTGTTTGTTTGTTTTGTCTGGTGCAATTTCAATCCCTGGAGCTGCCAAAAAAAATAAAACAGCAAATACTAGTTTTTATCCACATTAACAAAATTGTTTTATGTATATGATGAACTGGGCGTTCAAGGCCAGAGCACAGGTTCATTGTAAAACATCCAGTATCTTCATTATACTTCAGATGATTTCTGGGTTACAGAGTGAAACAGCAGGAGAATGAGACTCTGTAATGACGCTAAATAGAGTTAGTGTTCAAGTTTAACAAAGCCAGAGCCAGTGGTGGGCTTTACTTTGGTCTTCCAGACAACAGATTTGTTTTCACCTTTTTTAATGTTCCTTTGTGAAGACGTTCATAGTGGAAATGTCTAAGATCATTGAAACAAAAAAGAAGTATTTTATGTTAGATGAATTGGAATGCAAAGTGTGCCTCCTTTATTCTGTCCCCCTCCTTTTTTGATTTTGTTCCTCACTCCCTCTTTTTTTGGTCCAGATGTGGGCAGCAGGACTGCAGATACACTGCCAAGTCTGTCTGCATGGCCTCAGTGTTGGTTTTAGTCCAATGGCAGAGCATCTGTCTCTGCAGAGGACAATGTGTTGATTCAGTGTGCTGGGCAAATTTACTGAGCTGAGATACTTCGTGTTGCAAAATGTTGCATTCACTTTTATATTGTTCATTTGCATCATTTGCTTTGATGGTCCAGTACTGCAAAATTAATTGTGCGTGCTTTAGCACCACCAAATAGCCTATTAACTCTCTTCATTAAAATGATATGCAGGACATAGGTTTTGTTTTCTAATTTGCATAAGTTCAAATGTAATGGACAAGCGCTAATGCTTTCATTGCTGCTTTGTAAATACTGAAATGATCTCAGGCATGTGTTTTGCTCTCCCTTCTCTCTCTCTCTCTCTCTCTCTCTCTCTCTCTCTCTCTCTCTCTCTCTCTCTCTCTCCCTCTCTCTCTCTTTCTCTCTCTCTCTCTCTCTCTCTCTCTCTCTCTCTCTCTCTCTCTCTCTCTCTCTTTCTTTCTCTCTCCTTTGCTGCATGGGGCATCCTCCGCTCATTCTGCCTTGGCCACCTGTCTGCCCATTCTGCGCTCCAGCCAATAACAGTAGTTGACTGGGCCTTGTGTACATCAATGAGATCACAACCATGTCTCTCCCCCTCATCTTCCTCCTACTTTTAACAAACATAATTTATCTGTTCATTTTGCTTGACTTCTTCCACTTTTCCTCATTCTTTTTCTTTTTTCTCTTTTGCTGTCTTTATTTAATTGTTATTTGATTTGTACACAGACACATTATTGAAGGTTATTTCCATGGTGCAATTCGGTTTTCTGTCTTATACTCTCGTTCTAATTAGTTAGTTCAGGGACTTTTTAAGACCAGACTCAAACTATTGAAAGATTTCAGCAGCTGATAGGGTATTTGGGTAGAGCTAACAAATTGTCCAGAACTTAAGAATGGTCTGCATTAGTGCACAGTGTGTATAAATGTGTTATCACCAAAAGCCTTCTTTGAGGCCTTAATTTATCATCATACAGTTTAGGTACAAATAGCGATTGCCTGCTATGTTAGGCTTGGGATAGGTATCGGGAATTGCCGAACAATTCCAACTATTGCCATGGCTTTCGAGTCATATGTTGTATTAACTATATGTTTGTTGGAAAGTGTGAAAAGTCTATAGATTTATAAAAAATCTTTGCCTGCAAAACTTCGAGAGGGGTTGAAATTAAGGAAATAAAACACCATGTTGTTTATCAGGGCTCCTTCGCTCCACAAGAATCTTTGTCTCCTTTCCCCCTCAAAGCCACAGGCAACACCATTCTAGTTTTGGGGGGCATGATATGGTGTATTACACACGATCTCACAAGCCTAGACTCTGTTGTTTATTATTGGCGTAGATGTTCAGAATGACACTGAGTAGTTTTTTAGTTAATATGTTTTATATAGTTTTTTTAATATATTTTTTATTCGTGTGCCTTTTGGGTGCACTGCTTGTTGAACATCAGTATCCTTTTATAATTTAAGGTGGTGCGTTACTGATATCAATATAGTGTCTTGCTGGCTTAGACTGAAGTAAAGGCTTTGAAGTAAAATGCATAATCCGCCTGCTGTTCTTCTGTTCCAACTCTGTCTTCTTTCTCAGCTTGCTTTTCACAGCTCTTTCCAATACATTCAGGCAATCATTTGTTCCATTAAACCCTATGACATGCGGGAAAAAAAGATTCTTGGTCGCTTTTTGAGAAAGGATAGAAGTTACAAAACAGTGAGCCACATGCTCGTCTGCTTCAAAATTAGAGCAATCGACGAGTTTGTGTGTCGTCTCTCACTTATACCTGCAATACATTAGAGAGTGTGCAACACCCAGCTTTCTCACTTGGCGTAGTGTGATTTTTACACACACACACACACACACACACACACACACACACACACACACACACACACACACACACACACACACACACAAACACACACACAGAGACATTCAGCCTCACTCTGATGACTCAGACAGGTTACAGTTCTATTTTAGGAATTAATTAAAAGCATATGATACTCAGTATGATTATGAGCACTTTTACGCCGCTCTGGATAAGGGCGTCTGCTAAATAGTGCAAATGTAAATGTAAAGAGTCATAAATAAGCATTAACATTCTTTCACTCTCTTTCTCTCACCCACTCACACATACACACACATTGACATTATACACAATACGCATTTGGGTACAAATACTGCAGGGTATTATCCAGACTACGGGCAATAGTTGCAAAGGTCATAGGCAAACCTCACCAACAAACACACATACACAGACCCCTGAGGGTCTCTAGGTTTTGCCAGGGTTCCAAACTGGGCCTTGGAGCACTGTCTAACAAACAAAAAGTAGGTCTAAATACCTTCACATCTTCCATCCTCTCTTCGATCACATTCGGTTGCATTGCACATTTGACCCTAGAGTTATTATGACACCATAATAGCATTTTAGTATTTTGTAATTTGTATGTTTGGCTCTTTTTGGGAAGATATTTTCAGATTGTTTACATAATGATGCCATAATGGATTCTTCTGCTTGGCTCCAGATTAACACTAGCATGGTTCTGTTGTAATGAGAAAAAAATATTTTATTGTTAAACCAAGTGCAGGAAGTGAACCACCAATGTTTACTTGCCATTTCAAAACACAAGTTTGCATCTAGGCCCCGTGTTCCCAAGTTCTATGTTCTTTTGATTTTCATATAGATTTATGAGAGAAACTCACAATGTTCTCTTTTTTGTTATAACTCAATTTTACATATTAATGCTGGAAATCAAAGTTAAACAAGTCCCATTTTAACTGAATAGTGCATGTTTTTTTTTTTTATTTACTATCCTGACACAGTTAGGAAAAGGAAAAAGGAAAAAACAAAAACGTAAACATTTCTCTATTCATCTACCTTTACTCTACTATTTCTTCAACAATATTGAGTGACTCAGACTCAGTGGAAAAACAGATGCCAGGACAACAAACAGAAAAAAAAATATGCCAAGACATTTAATGAATATGGATGAATATGCAAATTATAAATCCATTATAAAAGTCTAAACCTAAAGCAGCAATCTGCAGGATACAGGCAACCTTATAGTATATAGTAGGGCTTCAGCTATCAATTATTTGAAATTGAGTATTAATACTGATTAATTTAATTTTTGTTTATTAAAGAGCAATACTAAATATACAAGAGAAAATAAGTCTCTTAAAATGAACATGTAATTTGTTAGTAATTTAAAATTTTCAATTGCTGAAATTGCATACAAGAAAATCTATGAAAACTGAGCCAATTTAGTGCATTTAATTGCCATATTACATCAAAATGCAAATACCAAGATATAAATAAATAAAAAATTATAAATAAAAATATAAAATTCAATTTCAAACTACTTTTATAAAGATAAGCGCACTGTATGGTGTTTTCTTTAGGTTTTAGTTTGAAATGATCCCAAACTTTGGAAACTTTATTCTGCAGCATCTTCTGTGTTTTACTGTTCACAGTGCTCGACTTTAGCGGCTGTTGCGTCAGTAATAACGGTATGTGGGTAAACACAATACTTTGTGTGTAGTTAAAAAGACTAAATGAAGCATTGAGGCAATTGATTTACAATAGAATATACTTTATTTGTCACATATACATTACAGCACAGTGAAATTCTTTCTTTGCATATCCCAGTTCGCTTGGAAAGTGGGGTCAGAGTGCAGGATCAGCCATGATATGGCACCCCTGGAGCACAGAGGGTTAGGGGCCTTGCTAAAAGGCCCAAAAGTGGCAGCTTGGCGATACCGGGGCTTGAACCTCCGACCTTTCGATCAGTAGCCCAGCACCTTAACCCCATTTACTCTTGTTTTTCCCTTCATTTAATTATTATTCATTCATTAATTCATTCATTTTTCCTTTAGTTTTAGCAATAATGAAGTTGGATAGTGAAGATTATTTGAAAATTATTTGGTAACACTATTTGAAAATGTTTCTGGCAGTATTTTGCATCAAGTCTCATAAAATGTAATAGTTCACATAATATATACCGTAATTTCCGGACTATAAAGCGCACCCATATATAAACCGCACCCACTGAGTTTGACAAAGATTTTTATTTTGAACATAAATTAGTCGCCCAGACTCAACGCGCTACAACGGCTTGTATCTAAACAGTAGCCTACCAAGAAAGTCATTGTTCACTGTCTTCTTCCTTCCTTTTACAACTACAGTAGTACCTTGACCTACAAGTGCATTAATGTACGAGTTTTCCGAGGTACGAGCGGTTACTCGGTCGAATTTTGTGCTTTGTTACATGAGCAAAAAATTGAGGTACGAGCTCGAGACGCAGTGTACGTAGTGTACATTAGTGATAGTAAAAAATGAGTTTTCCTTTCGCCTCCGCTTATCGCCTCTACCCCCCCTCCACACACACACACACACACACACACCACCGGCGTTTTCGTTAGCTCAAGTTGTCTCATCTCCAAGGAAAATACACTGAATAAAACCTTATTATATCTTTACATACTCTTTCTATTATGTTTTTATACAAGATTTGTTATTCATAATTGTATTTCCCAATTTAATAACATGAATTGGGGTGTCATTTTGAGCGTTGGAACGGATTATTGCCATTTTAAGTATTTTCAATATGGAAAACTGATTTGATGTGCAAGCAAATTGAGATACGAGCTCGTCCACGGAACGAATTAAATTCGTAGGTCAAGGTACCACTGTATTTCTCTGGGGAGTTTATCTTTTGTCATCGTCGTGCACCACCAGTGGAAGTTTTTTCTCCTGATGCCGTGCAGCTCAGAACACAGGTGAAGTGCGTATTTTCGTTTCCGTTCAGAAATGTCATTGGTCTAATGTTATGTCGCTCAGTTTTTTGGCTTGAAGTTTGTGAAACCGGGAAAAACCCAGGAAAAATCTATAAATAAGCCGCTTTGTTGTTTAGGCCGCGGGGTTCAAAACGTGGGAAAAAAAGTTATTGAGTACTAACACTAACTGGGTCCCTGTTATGGTTGTAAAAAGGTCTCATGTGTTCATCAAACCTCCCAAAGGATTTGTTTTTATACTCATCTTTTGCAGTTTCTAGATAAACAAATCCTGTAGTCACTTGCATTAAATTTGCATTTACTTGCTCTTTTTAGTCATTTCCATTAGCTAATAACTAAACCCTTGCTAGCATTAAATAATGATAATTTACATGATCTTTTATAGGCAAAACATCCAGTAAAATTGGCTGAAATATATTAATTCCATTTGCTTTAATGAAAAATTTTTTTTTCATTAAGTCCATTTGCTTTGTAATGCTTCGATTTGGTCCCTCTTCAGTAAACTTATGCTCATTCTAAAATAAAACGTTTCTTTTCCTTCCCTCTACCAACTCTGTGAAACATGTCACCAGACTCAGTGGTGCAGACGTATATTATGCTCCAGCAAGCACTGTCTGGTTCTGAGCTCCAGGCTGGTATGCCATTTTTATTCTTGTCTGTAAGTTTGAAAAGGATGAGCAAGGAGATCATCCTGCTGCCCAGTTATTCTGGTTCTATCAGACAGATATAGGCATGCTGATGTCATTGGTCGATTTTCTAGCATTTTCCTTAAAAAAAAAAAAAAAAGCATTTGAACGAGAAACCAGTATGATTTGCTTCTAGTATTCGGGCATGACGTAGCATTTTCTGTTATTAAAGGCATACCTGAAGGTTTCTCTGTAAAACAAACATAGAAACAAACAAACAAGCACAAACAGCACTGCAGTGAAACAGCATAGGGAATTAGCCTCTGATTTAGCATTCGTATATGGACACATCTGCACTTGTCACGCACACACGGATGATTAAAATATGCGAGCTAAAATTAGAATGTAGTGGGATGAACACATGCCTTGAGGCTTTCTGGTGGGAAAAGGTATTTATTTCTTAATTTTCCTTTATAAGCCAACATTTTCAGAATTTTCTGAGTCATTTCTTCAGTACACCACAGGACATGATCATGTCTGCTAAATGAGCCAGCAGGGATGTGGGCTAATGAAGCCATAATAAAATGGAAAGAAAAGAGCACCTGCTGAAGCACTGGCCTAAATATGGACTGTGCTATTGCTAATGAAATGATTAATCCAAAATTGACTCAGTTCATAGCATTGGCTGAAGGTGTGTAAAATGGCCTAACAAATGAGCTCCATGTCAAAAAATGCTATTGGAATTTTAGTTTGTCCTGTGGGATCTTATTTGATTTTTGGACTCTTACTAGAATGCTACTTGTATTTTACGGCAAATAATGTCTTGAAAAAACGCAGAAATGGCAGAGAGAGTTTAGGGGTCTTATTGAATCGTAAAAAATGGCTCATCTTTACTGTAAACCATAGCCGTAACAATCGTGGACTATATACTTTCCATCCTCTGTGCTGTTTATTAGTAGTGAATGTTATTTAATTGAATGAACTGTGTGTGACTGCTTGAGGATGATAAAATGCATGCCTTATTGTCTGATGCAAATGTTGATTTTGTGGTATAATATTCCTGCACACACAAAGTGCTGTTGTACTGTGATCTGCCTCAGAGTATTCACTCTGGCTTAAAGGGCTTTGATTTAGTTCAATACTATTTATTATTTAACTAATTGCTATCAGATGGGCTTTCAGTCTCCTCTCTTTGGTTTTGAACATTAGTTTATTTATAGCTTAAACGTTTTGTTGTTCTAAATGGGATATGGGAGGTTTATGAGAGACCAGAGTAATTAAAACATCAACTGTAATTATTTATTAATAAAGACAGAATGGATAGTGAAATAAATATTGTAACTTGTTGTGGCAAAATATTTGCTGAATTATTAATCTATTTTAACATGTCCATAAATTGAGTTTTTAAAGTAATGTTGCTGTGGCTGTAAATTGTCTTGAGTTATGCTGATGTGGTTTACTGTATTCCATAGAAAAACTATATTTAGTGGAGACAGATGCAAGTGTGAGTTCTCTGAATAATATTTAGTTTGGCAATTTAATTGTCAGTGTTGATAACAGGGGTCAAAATAAAGTTAAGCATGCTTAACCCAGGGTAAGCCATATTCATAAAACAGCAAAGGTCAAAAGAAGAAAGTAATAAACCCAGAACATGTAAGTGAACAAGGAACCAAGGATTGGACTTCGCATAACTAATTTCACTAATTGTATATGTATACGCTGTGTTAATCAGTGAGTTGCACAGAACAGGTGAACACAATAAGGCAACAAGATAGTGTCAAAACAAAAGCACATGTAATGTAAACCACGTCCCTAAAAGCTACTTGACCTAACTGTCATTAGAAGCAAGTACACAAAATAATAGAGATGAGAAATTTGAATGTCAGCTACAAATCCTCTTATAGCCAGAATGTAAAAAATAAAAACGTGAACTTTGTTATCTTCGGTCGATAGTCAGCTGGTCAAATTCATTAAGGAGAATGTTCTCTTATTACTTTAATGCTTTAACAATTACAATTACTAATTACAATGAATACATTTTTATTTAACAGTTAAAAACATTACAAATAGAAAAGGATTGGTTATTTAGTGTGGCCCAATTTCTATGACTGTATATATTAGGGGTAAAACGGTAAACAAAATTCACTGTTTTTAAGTCACGTTTTGGATAAATTATGGTTAAAAAATGTTAGGGGGAAAAAAAGCAAACCATAAAATTAGTTGTAATTTTTTATTAATGCAGCTTATTATTGTTTATATTTCTGATAATCAACATTTAAACAGTTTACATTTTTACAACAAATTTAAATAAAATTCCTGCTTAGTAAAATAATATATAAAATTATGTATTATAAAAATAGAATAAATTAAATGAATGCAATGCAATGTCAAGTTTATTTGTATAGCGCTTTTCACAACAGACATTGTCTCAAAGCAGCTTTACAGAAAACAACAGTGAAGGTGAATGGTGTGAATTTGTCCCTGATGAGCAAGCCGTGGCGACAGTGGCAAGGAAAAACTCCCTTAGATGATATGAGGAAGAAACCTTGAGAGGAACCAGACTCAAAGGGGAACCCATCCTCATATGGGTGACATCAAGAGTTTGATCATAAATCTTTCAACAATGCACTTTTTAATTATGTTGATTAAATTAAGCATTCAATTAAATTGTCAGAAAGTAAATTGATGAAATACAATTAAATAAATGGAAAATTTGTAATGAAATAGATTACATTTGAGTAATTCAGTTTGTATGCAAGTGTGCAGATAAAAATGTGAGATTAAGTTGCGATTAATCACGTGTGCTCCTGCCAGCCTTGTGTGGTTCCTGCCAGCCTCTCTGGACAGAAACCTCAGCAGTAGTGTACACAGTCTGAACTGCATTTTTAATTAACAGTCTTTCCATTAATCACACAGGATTGTTAATTTTGGCCAGCACTCACTGTCTGTGCCCTTGTGAAATCTCCACTCTCCTTCTGTCTTGCTTTCCATCTTTATTTGACTTTTTTTTTTCATTTACATATTTTTTACTTAAACATTATGTAGGGATTGTACAATCATTATTGACTCACACCTGTCAGTGATGATGAGGAGAAAACCAGCCTTTGATTAATAATTTTTTTTCAGGTCAGTGATAATAAAATTCCACAATCGTCTATCATTTAGGTAGACTGACCTCTTCACCGCTGGCTCAGTGTAGCCCAAGGCTTCTTCCTCACTGTCTATGTGGGAAAATATTCCGAAAGTTTCATATCTAAGTGAAAGTGAGATTAACTCCATGCCTCTGCAATGCAGACCCAGGTTCTGCAGTGAGAGTATTTGAGCTGAGATGTTTGAGTTAAATTGCATTGTTGCTGCTTTAGTTTGTGGGCACAAGGCTCTGCAGGAAGCACAAAAATGTCCTATTAGAGAACAGCATGAGTAAAGGAACCAGAAACATGGCTCTTGGCATTCCTGATGGATGATGTGTTTGCTTTAGGTTTGAGATATCTGCATGTTTCTATTGAGTGTGTCTGGTGGGAAATTAGGAGTTTTTAGTGTTGTATGATTACACTATATGTAGGCCAGATTTTAAAATGGTTATTTATTTACACTGTTGGAAAATAAGCTGAAATATTGTATAGAGTGCTGTATGCTTATTCTTAGGGCCACTGTTGATTTGGTTTTATTCTACTGAATACTGTTTGGCATATTTGACTATTCTGTAAGTAGGTATAATGTATAAAAGTTGGCAGGGAGTGCAGTTATGGATCAATAATGAACTTGAACTTGGTGTTTTTACATCATTTTGTAGTGACACTCATTCGCAAGTGTTTTATTTCCTTTTATATTTGACGATAATCTTACAATTAAATGTACCAATTAATTACATTTTTAACATGTAAGACTAATTTATCGTCATTCCATCGTAATTGAAAGCAGTTTGTCAGATTAGCAATTATCCAAAATGTATACAGTGCAAAGTGTTAATAATAAATATAAGCCTCACCTTATCAATGAATGTAGAATGTATAAAATGAATAAAGTGAAACATTACATTACATACACTTATTAGACTTAGACTGATTATGTACAGGCAGAATGATGTACTTTTGTACACCACTGACCATTTTCATTTTGAAAATTGTTCTTGCATCCCGGCTGTTGGGGTGTGTGTGTGTGTGTGTGTGTGTGTGTGTGTGTGTGTGTGTGTGTGTGTGTGTGTGTGTGTGTGTGTGTGTGTGTGTGTCAATAAACCATTGGCCAAGTTAATATTGAAATAATCATGTATTAGAGTACACCTTATCAATTTGAGAATTTAGCAGTCACTGTCTAATCCTAATAAACTCAAGATTGAATTAAATTATTTGATCAAAGAAAATTGCTCACAGATTTGAAATTATGTTAAGGTCTCTATTGTGGAACGTCACCTCATTACATTGAAATACACAACTTAAAGTTATAAAGCACAACCTAATCATCAATAAAATGTATTTAATTATTTTGGGGTTTTTTTTAATGCCTGGTGTTGGAGTGGCATTTGATGTCTAAGCTCCAATGTACTGTTACTTGCTCTTGGATTTTCCCTGCCAATTCCAGCCCTTGACATAGCATTGACTGTGAATGACTATTACAAAATTGCCTGGCACACTGCCAGTGCCTTATCCTAAAGTGTTTTCCTCCTGACTTAATACAAATTCTTAGGGATTATGTGCTGTATTTAGAGATCATTTCAATCCATATTGTAAAAAAAAAAGAAATTAGATTTGTCTATTAGACATCACCAGATGCTGGCTTTTTTCTTTAGATCGGCGTTTGGCTGATATAGAGAAGATAATTCAGGTAGTCCTCTACTTACAATGGAGATACATTATGATGGCCCCATCGTAAGTCGAAAAAATGACTGTGACAGTCTTTCCTGCTTTATTGCGATTTATCCTTTTTTCTGCTCTAAATTAATCAATCAATCAATCAATAAATCTTTATTTATATAGCACCTAACATCTACCAGGTGGACCCTAGGTGCTGAACAAAGTGCAAACTGATGGCTTTTCTCTTCTTATTTTTACTACAAGAGGAAAGACATACTTGGGCACTTGGAAGACATGGTTTTATCACTAAAATTGCTGTTTGAAACTGTTTGCAAAATAAAAAAATTCACACTGAGACATCTGTACACCGTCGACCGCTAGCGAGAGTGAGGCATCTCACAGGGCGAGAGATATGCTCATCCCAACTGTGTGTCCAATGTATCGTACATCGTACCCTGCTGCCTGTGCCTGTTGTGCGAAATTTTTAGAATTTTTTTCAGTCGCTATCGTCATTGTAAGATCGAAAAATCGTAAGTTGAACCATCTTAACTCGGGGACCATCTGTATAGGCCTATACACTTCTCAGTTCCTTCTGTAGCTTTTGTCAGCAGTCACATCATTAGTAAACACAAGGGATCAGTTCCACAACCTGTTTCTTTCCATACTTCTCTCTACTCATTCTGGTACAACTTTGTCTTTTGCTTTTTCTGAACTTTACAGGCTTTTTAGATGGTCTTCCTGTTTTTGAGGCTTACCAGTGGTTTATATATTGTGATATAAACTTTGGCTTGATTCTGGTAAACCCTTACTCAACTGTTGTGAAGGGGAGTTTTTCTAATTCCAAATGCACTCTAGACTTTTTGCTAGAGGTGTAAAGAGTCCCTGAAAATCATACTTGAGTAAAAGTATAGTTACCATATTTTAAAAAGTTGCCAATTCCAATTTGGCTTAATCTGATTTGAACAGTACTTGGGTAATTGACTGATATTGAACATAGGCTTAAAGATGCACTAGTCCTCAACACCAAGACACATGTAAGTGAAAAATCAAATTGTACACCACAACACTGCATTGACCAAGATCAACACAACACAACTCTTCAACATGCCAGACTATCAAAAAGTCAGTCAGAAAAAAGTAATTAAGCAATCATTTAAAAAAGGATCTTCACCTAAAAATTACAGCTAAAATAACATTACAGAATCATGTCCCAAAGTAGAAGAACCATTAATAATAAATAGACAAATAAAATGGTCAGGTATTGCCAATTAAAATATAGTGGAGTAAAAAGTACATATACTGAATCCTGAATGTATTAGAGAGTGAATGTTGCTTACATCTTTGATACTTTGACGGCTAAATGTTTAATTGTCCGATTACTTTTGGCCTTTAAAAGGGGAAGGCCACATATAAAATTTAGACTACAGATCATATACCAACAACTTTGCCCAAGTCCAAATGTCTGAAGAGGTGATGTTATCTAATAGATGTTATAGTGTGAATAATTGTGAAGTGGAATTATGTTTAATTGAAGTAAGTGGCAGGATCCATCTTGAAATTACAAATAATTTGTGTACTTAATGTGTGTGTGTGTGTGTGTGTGTGTGTGTGTGTGTGTGTGTGTGTGTGTGTGTGTGTGTGTGTGTGTGTGTGTGTGTGTGTGAGTCCCTCAGGACAGCTCACTCTGAGATAAGACTTAGGTCAACCACACACACACACACACACACACACACACACTCACACAGCCACAAAAACATATACTGGCGCACACTAAACCATGAGAGTGATTGCTTTAGCTGCTCTGGTCATTACACACATGTACATACAATCTTAGGTTTAAGAAGGAGGTGCAGACAAAGAGAACGAGAGAGAAGAGAGAGAATGCAGATGAATTTGAATGTAATTCAGAATGCAATTCATTAGAAATCTAATCAGGAGCGAAGGCTTGAGAAAGCATACCAGTAAGGTTTCAGTTGCTGTAAGGATTTTGCTCTTTCAGATGGTTTGGGTTGGAATGTATTATTGCTTTGTTTGTTGTTGCTGTCGGAAGCATTTAGTGGTTGCTAATGTGTGCTGTTATGTTGGTGGTTACGGACTGCTTGCTGTGCAGAGAGATTTGCAATGCTCTGAGTAGGATAGAAAGTGAGGAATCGGAGAGAATACGAAAGAAACGACAGGTTGACGACTGAGTGGAGCTATTTTTGAGTGCGTAACTGTTGCTGCTTATTAGTGAGGTAGTGTCAAGCTGCAGGTAAACTACATTACAGACATTGCTGATTGACAAGTCATTAGGAGTTTTTATCCAGCATGATCTTATATTCAGCACAGTGCAAGACTTTAAGTCCTGCACTTTCCATCATGCAGTGTATATTCATATCTAACTTACATGGCAGGCCACAGAGAGGTAGCTAAGACAGTCCTGCATTTGTGTGTGTGTGTGTGTGTGTGTGTGTGTGTGTGTGTGTGTGTGTGTGTGTGTGTGTGTGTGTGTGTGTGTGTCCGGAGCCATGTGGTTCCATCGGAAGAAGAAACTCCCACGTAGAGCACAAGCCTACATGTGAGTATGATGACAAAGAGAGAGAAACAAAGGGTTGTGATTGAGCAGGATGATATTGACATTTAATATTCATTTTAATATCCATCTGTTCACTTAAAGATTAGGGAAACTCAGTTAGATCAGATCATATCTGATTGTTTTGGCTTCTTATTATGTTAATTAGAGCCTTTTTTCTATGACAGTGATAATTACATGCTGAGTTTGATTCTAATATCAGTTAACAATTTATGAGGACATTAAATAATTCAATCATGATCAGAATATAAAAGAACTCGAATTATTTTGTATGGAGTAGAACAAGAGCCTCTGAATGATGTACTGTCATGTAGCTTAGTGTCTCCAACCCTAGGAAGAGTCCCAGAGTGCTGTTGTTATTTTTAGGGCACAAAATATTGAGATTTTGTGTTTTTTTTAAATAAAATATTAAATATTTTGAAACCATGTACGTGTATTGATAAGATTATACAATTTTCGTACAGGAATTTTTCATGAATGTAGGTATTGCATATACTAACGAATAGGCTTGAAGAAGTTATATATAATAAACAACATTTCTATGTATGCAGTGGTCCGAATTTTCACTGCAAAATAGACTCTTAAATAGTTTAAATAGTCTTTGCTTCATATTTGCTTCATTTTATATACAGTAATCTGCCGCTTTACCGCGATTCGAATTTCACGCTCCCGGTTTATCGCGGAATTGCATTTGCCACATAACTAATTTGTTTTTTTTATTTTCCCGGCCTCTCACGGATAGCACGATAGACCAAAAAACTTATAGGAAATTGTTTTTAAGGAGTTTTATGTTAAAATTATCAAATTTATTAATAAAAATATAATTAATAATTATAAAGTCAAATTTTAATACAGTACAGTACTGTATACATATATATTTGCATTTTTCAAATATTATTTCACTATTTAAACAAAATAAACAAAACAAACTAAATTTTCTTCATATATTTTTTTTTACATTGTTTCCCCAGAATATGGATTTGCCACATGGTTGTGAATATTAATAAACATTCAATTGGAATTTAGGAATGTGTTCCAAAACACATGTGCACTAAAATTGTGTACTATTTAGCATTGTGCTGTACAGTATATGGGATGTTAGATATATAATTATCTCAGATAGTGTTTTAAAAATAAAAAAATAAACTGAAAGAGCAGTAAGAGCTTGATTATATTGGACACTCTCAGTCTCTTCATTCTCCACCTAGCCAGCATGTGGAGTGTGAATTTTTCATGCCTGAGTTTGGAGTAGGATGATTTTTGATATCTGAGCTTGCATGTGATGTGCTCATACAAATTCCCCACCAATTCTGACCCCACACCACTGACACAGCTCTGACTGTGATATTACTATTACAGGATTGTCGAGGCACAAAAACAGCTTGTTATATAGGGTGGTGTGATTTGTGACTTACACTATATGCTGGATACAGAGCAGTTATTTGCTGTTGTAAAAGTTGAATTCTAAAACTGTGCACATTGATATTTGGTAGACATTGTTAAAAAGTAAAATGCAAAATATTAGGATGTCCTGGATCCAGTGTTTCTATTAAGCTCCTGAATAATAATGAAGGAAGCTACACTATTTGGACTTTTCCAGCCATATGTAGTTCTTCCCTCAAACTGTTACCACAAAGTTGGAGGCACACAATTGTGAGGACGTTAATGGAGCAGTAGCATTACATTTTTTCTTCATTTGAATTAGGAAAAACCAAACCTGTTCCAGCATGATAATGCCCCTGTGCACAAAGCCTGCTCCGTGAAGGTATGCTTTACATGGGTTGGAGTAGAAGATCTTGAGTGGCATGCAATTGAGCTCTGACCTCAACCCTATTGAACACCTTTGTACTAAATTGAAACGCTGAGTGCACCCCAGGTCTCCTCAACTCACTTACATCAGAACCTGACTTTACTAAAGACCTTGTGGTTGAATAAGCACAAATCTCCACAGCCACATGACAAAATCTAGTGGAACATCTTTCTAGGAGAGAGGAGATTATTATAACAGCAAGTGGGATGTGTAAAAAAAAAAGTTAATGGTTAGGTGCTTACAGACTTCATTTAGTGTCCATTTAGTGTATATTGTTGTGTATAGTGTAGTATAGTGTATAGTGTCTATTTAGTGTATATTGTTAATCCAAACCAAATTTGCAACAATTAACTTGATCATTACCAACTATTCATGCAGTATTTAGTGTTGAGATCTTTTTTTTTCCTTTTATTTCTATGCTTGTTATGCTTTTATTTAATCCTGTCTAAATACTAACCTAACTTTAAACTTAAGCCATGGACTATATATCAGTCTCTGAAGGTATTATATGTTAATTATTGCCCCAACAATTGGTGAAGGGGGCAGATGATCCATCCACACATTGCACCTGTATGCCTGTACACTCTAAGTATATAATGTAATGTGTTGTAGTCATTGTGATCGTATGTGTTTGGGTGTTTATGTAGGTATTTGTAATGAAAGTGGGTGCTGCCGAGCAGGACCAATGCTCAGTAATTAATCATTCATGCTGAACTGTTTTAGCTAATACAGAGAACAGAGTGGGTGCAGGTACAGTGGAATGGCTCTTCACTCTGTCTCTGTACTCTGTCCAGTATTTCTCACACTCTCCTCACTCCTACTCACACTTTCTCTGACTCATCGCCGAGTGACTCAGAGCTGCAAAGCTGTCGCTACCCATGGTGCCTAACTTCTCTCACATGACACAGTGGTACACATGGTGCTCTAGTTTATTTATTTTTTTGCTTTCTTCTCTCTTGTTTGTCTCGGTTTCTTTCTTGCTGTCCACCATGTCCTCCCTGCTTTACTTTTTTCTGCTCCCTCGTCTTCTCTGAATTCTCAGGTTTTTCTTCTGCCAGATTGGCTGAGCTCTGGGTGTTTGTGTGGCTAATGTTATACTAGCATGCTAATATGGCTGCTAACACACTGTGCATCGTCACTGGTCTTGTTTTGTTGGCAACACAGCACCATAATTGGCACATGTAGTTGTTCTATTTCTGTTTTCAATTCTACCTCCATGTGATTAAGTGCTGTTTTTACTCTTCTCTCCCTCTCTTCCTTTCTCTCACTCTACATATATTTATATATATCAGTGTGGAAGGGGATCCTCATTGTGGGGAAACAGGCAGTTTCTCAGACAGTTCCTCCAGTCAGGGCCCGTACCTTGGCATGTCAGACCGATACGGGAAGGCTACAGGAGAACCACTGGGATCCAAAGGGCCTCCCGTGGCCCCTCCAAGCCCAGCGAGCCTGGCCTGGGCTCAGCGCACACGCCTCCAGCCTGCCAGCCTGGCTCTCCGTAAGCAGGAAGAGGAGGAGAACAAACGCTGCAAAGCACTCTCAGACAGCTATGAGCTCTCTACAGACATGCAGGATAAGAAGGTGCTTGTGTGTTCTGAAAGACTTTGAATGCCTCTTTGATTCAGATTGAATGCAGTCGATCAGTGAAATGGTAGTTAATGCAGTCAAATGATGTCACACCTTACATTTTAACAGATTATTAATGAAAACAGGTGTTTGTTTAGTGTTTTAGGATGCATCAATGATTGTATTTTATTATGCAAGGAAGTAATAAGGATTTCTTTTTTCATTTACTTACATTTTTAATATTACTTACAATTTCAGGAATTCATGCACCTGAGAGATACACAAGTACAAATTGAAAAATACATTCTATGGCCTTTAGTGGAAACCTGGCCAGGTTAAACATTGTCAAGTTTTGACAATTGTCTTTTTTCTATTTCCATTCTAGTGTTTTTTTTCCCCTAGAGCATTAAAAACACATATCAAGCCAGTCATTGAGATCTCGAGTATCAGTTCAGGAAGCAAGGAATTATAAAAGAATCAAAAAGTTGGTGTTTATAGTTAAATGGAGTGAGTTGTCTCAGAATGTAATGATTTCTTACAGAAGATTCCTCCTTTACTAATATAAAAAAAATGTTTTGATAGTAAATAGATGAAGCCTTCTTAGACATCTTTAGTTATAGTGAGATAGGAAATTTGGAAATAAGCCTCCTTTTCTGTTTTTGCCAGGTGGAGATGTTGGAGAAGAAATATGGTGGCTCCTTCTTGAGTAGACGAGCTGCACGCACCATCCAGACTGCTTTCCGGCAGTACCGCATGAATAAGAACTTTCAACGGCTGCGTAGTTCCGCTTCAGAAAACCGCATGACGCGCCGTATTATCCTCTCTAATATGCGCATGCAGTACTCATTTGATGAGCGTCAGTCACAGGTACCTTATTCTGGGCAATTTATTATGCACCCTGGCCAGGAGATTAACTTTAGAGTAACAGTAATTCACCTTGTACCCAGAAATCACCTAATCCAAACACACTCTGAGATTACAACTACAAATAAGTTGAGCTCTATAGATATTCCTGCAGTGGTTATGACACTAAATCTTCATTATAATATGATAGGTTATAATACTATATTATGATATTAAATTATTGTTATATGTCCTTGGACCTACGTTTGAAAAATAGACCTTAACCATACCAATACCATTCTTTAACAATACATATAATTCAAAATTAGGTTTGATGCAAAAGAGTGGTGTCTTAATACAGTGCATTGTCAACACAGCTAAAATAAACGAAATTCAGCATGGCAAAGCTTTCAATTGGGTAATTCTAGTGATTTAATTTTATTATGCAAGGAAGTAAAAGGTATTTTTTCATTTACGTACATATTTATTATTACTTATATTTTTAGGTATTTATGCACCTAAAAGATACACAAGTACAAAGATCACAAATAGATGATGGATTTTTTAGTTCCTGCTTGCAGCTGACCGTAGCCATAGCACCTTATTAACATTACACGCTACATTAAACACATCATTCCAAAGGTATAAAATAATAACTCAATAACAAATATATTATATATAATATTTTTTTTTATGGTTGTATTACAGGTGCAGCCTGAAACTCCCCAACAACAGCAGCAGCTCTATCCCCCACGCCATCCCTCTTCCCTGGCCATGGCTGGCCAGCAGAGTTCGGCTGACACAGAGCAGGAGCCAGAATCACCTTCACACTGCCCTTCTGACCGGGAGGATTACTCACATGCAGACGATGCTTTTACCAAACAAGTGAGAACTTTGTCTGTGGTCTGTATTAAGCACAGCGGAATTTAAATCAGGCATATAGTACAGTTATGTTTTTTAACTAGTAGTTTTTGGTATGATATTAGACTATTACAGACTATCGTTAAAACGTGGTATTGATGCTCAAAAGACATCCGACCAGTTATCGATGAATGTTATGTGATTGATGGAACTAGTAGTGTTGGGTTTGGTGGTATAGGATAAGCAGATATAAAGGGGGAAAGTACAGTAGAATTTGACTGTTTCTAAATGTTATTGTATTTTTTTTATGTGAAGCCCAATCAGAATGATGTCCGTATAATGTAGCAGTGTTTTAATGAGGGAAAATAATATATTTAAATGTTTAATGAGGTGGTAGACAGGACATGCACTCTAACTATTTTAGGAATATGACAGATGAAGAGCATACAGCCAGACAAGGTTAATTCTTGCATGCAAATTAGAAATACGGTATGCAATAAATAATGAATAAGGCATATGTGGAAAAGGCAGTGGTTGTGATTGAGATGTAAGACTACTGCTCAAAAGGTTGTGAGTTTAGATCCCTGCACTATCAAGCTGCCACTTAGCCCTAAAAGCTCAGTTGTATAAATGAGATACATTTAAGTTGCATTTGCCCAAAGCCATATGTGTAAATAACGAGCCAGTAAACAAAGTGCAGGTGATAATCATAAGGAGGAGCCGTGGTTGGTGTGTTGGGGATTTTGTGGGTCTGACCTAAAAGAAAAAATTGGTATGGACAAAATTAATTCCAAAAAGGCTCAAGGAAATGTACCAGAAAAATGCAGAGTAAAAGTGATGTCCTTTTTCTTCCACCTTATATGTTACTTGTGTGTACATGTATACGTTTGTGCCAGGTAACATCACTGGCAGACTCCATGGATGACACACTAACGTGCCAGTCTGTGCGTGGTGATTCCCAGGAGGGTGATGGTGGAGGCGATAGTGAGGATTTTAGCGAATGTGTTTGGACCAGCAAGGTCCCCTCTCGGCGCGGAGTGTCGATAAGTGAGCGGACAGCGGGGGTACTCGGGGGCATGCATGAGGACAGCACCGCCACATCCTACAGTGATGTAACTCTCTACATGGAAGACGGCGTGCCTTCATCTCCGCTTTCTATGGAACGTGCACCCAGCAGCACTGACACCGAGTACTGGGGGCTAGGTGGTACAGCAGTAGGACGAGAAGACAGTCGAGATGCAGAGGGTGGAGGCAGCAGCAACAGCCGGCGCAGCACACCATGCACTGAGTGCCGTGACCATCGGCTTCGTGGTGCCCACCTTCCCGTTCTAACTATTGAGCCACCTAGTGACAGCTCTGTGGACATGAGTGATCGCTCAGACCGAGGCTCTCTCAGCAGGCAGCTGCTGTTTGAGCAGGAATCGGCTGGAGGGGGAGGAGGTGGAGGTTCACCCCAGGGAACTCTCAAACACAACCCAGCCCAGGGCCAGACTCGCCCTATGGGTCGCCCAATTCCCTCACCTCTCCCCACACACATACCACCGCACCATGCAATCCTGCTGCACCAGCAGCACCATCCACACCTTCATCACCCAATGCAGCACCATCACCACCAACACCCACTGGCCCATCTTCACCACCCTTACCCAGACTCCACTGTATCATCTACCCAACCCCCACTAACGCCACTCTCCTCCACCTCATCAGCGCCGTTGCCCTCTACAGGCATGGAACCATCGGATGGTGATAACGACTCTCTTAATTCCACCACCAACTCAAATGAGACAATTAACTGCAGCTCGGGCTCATCCTCCCGGGACAGCTTAAGGGAACCTCTACCCGCACTCACCAAGCAGACCTACCAGAGAGAGAGCCGCCACAGCTGGGACTCACCTGCATTCAACAATGATGTGGTGCAGAGAAGGCAGTACCGCATTGGTCTCAATCTTTTTAACAAGTAAGTGATTAGTGTTTTAGTGCTGTCTTCTTAATCTTAATTCTTCCTCTCCCCTATCACTAAACCCTATTTTTTTATCCTTGTCTCAGGAAGCCAGAGAAAGGCATTCAGTACCTTATTGAAAGAGGCTTTATGTCTGACACCCCAGTGGGCATTGCACGCTTTATCCTAGAGAGGAAAGGCTTGAGTCGTCAAATGATCGGGGAATTCCTGGGCAACCGGCAGAAGCAGTTCAACAAGGATGTGTTGGAGTGAGTTCTGCTATGATCACACCTTGAGTTTTTTGGAGCCCCAAAAGTTCAGGCATAACCATGCTGAGTTTGATGGCTCAAGCTGCATTGGCTATGCTAGCCTCATATTAGGCAAACAGCTGCTAGCATTGTGAGTTCTGACAAATAGATGAAGAGGTAGCAGGTGGTCGACTAGGTTGGAACATTCATAGTGAGCCATCATTCTGAATGCAGTCTCCTCTGCCTTAAGTTGTAAGAAGGAGACAAAATTATGAAATGCTTGAATGCATGCAGGATGTTAAACATCAAGATAAATATGTGATCTGTATTCCTCAGTTGTGTGCTGGATGAAATGGATTTTTCTGGAATGGACCTGGATGATGCTTTGCGCAAGTTCCAAGCTCAGATTAAGGTCCAAGGAGAAGCACAGAAAGTGGAGAGGCTGGTGGAAGCCTTTAGGTGCCCTAATATCATCCATTATATACTGTCAAGTGTTACATCTTTTAACTTGAAATGTCAGTCTAATTTGTTATAAATGCTTCAACAGAGGTTGTTATCAATCTTTTCTGTTCTCTCTCTCTCTCTCTCTCTCTCTCTCTATCTATCTATCTATCTATCTATCTATCTATCTATCTATCTATCTATCTATCTATCTATCTATCTATCTATCTATCTATCTATCTATCTATCTATCTATCTATCTATCTATCTATCTATCTATCTATCTATCTATCTATCTATCTATCTATCTATCTATCTATCAGTCAGAGGTACTGTGTGTGTAACCCAGCGTTGGTGCGGCAATTCCAGAACCCTGACACCATCTTCATCCTGGCTTTTGCAATCATCCTTCTCAACACAGACATGTATAGCCCTAATGTCAAACCAGAAAGGAAAATGAAGCTAGATGACTTTATCAAGAACTTAAGAGGTACCAGTGCCTTGATATACTAATCTTTCATTTGTACAATGTCGTTTGTTAACAAGGCCTTTCTATTAACAAGGTGTAGCTTTTTTTTAGAAAAAGAGCATTAATGTGGTACTTAAATCCTGAAGTTCAGCTGAACTAGGGATGGTTTTGACTTGCGATACAATTTATTTATAATAGGACTTAGACTTTAACTGTGCCTGGCAAAACTTTGGAAACCTCTAGTCTTTTATTGTTTTTGAGAGACACATGCATGTTTCTTTAGTTTTATATGCAACAAACTGTAATTTATTGATATGAAGGTTTATGTTTGACCAAACAAATATGGACAGATGCTAAACCTTATTTTCATTGAAAAATCTTACCTTAGCATTAATAACCGCTTTACACTATCTGGTCAGCTTTACACTTTGACATCTGGCAGGTCTCCAACTTCCCCTGTTCCAACACAACCCAAAACCATCAAGACCCTATATGTGTGTGGATATGATGCAATCTTCTCATATTATTTGCCCTGTTCTACATCTTGATTTATTTTATCTGTCCACAGAAATGTCTTCTAGTCACTGTCCAAATTCTGTTTGTTTTTGCCTTTTGTCTAGTTTGTTTCATATAAACTGAAATGAACATACAAAAATGTGACGCAAAAAACAGAAAAGTCAAGGTGTTTCCACACTTTTAACAGGCTCTGTACATACTTAATGTAAACCATGCAATAAACATGTAGAGACATGGAAATATTTGTTGGAACCCCTCCATGAAAAAAAGAACCCACAATTTTCTCTAAAGTAACTTGAAACGGACAAAAGTATTTTTCATCTGTCAATGTTTATCCCATCTTTAATACAAGTCAGACTTTGATTTTGAAGTAGAATCTTTTAAATAATAAAACAAATGAAAAAGGCACGGACAAAATTGATGGGACTCTTAAAGTAATTTTTTGTTGCACAACATTTGGGAGCAAAATTAAAAACCACAACATTTCTGAAGCTTTCAATAAGACTACGGAACCTGTCTACAACCCACTCTTTATTAGCAAACTGCTCCATCTGTCTCAGAGTTGAAGGATGCCTTCTCCAGACTGATGTTTAAACTTTTTCCATAGATGTTTTATATGATTCAGATGACCGCCTATAAAAGGGCAATTCAGAATAGTCTAGTGTTTACTTCTTAGCTATTTCTTTCTGCTTTGGATTATTATCCTGTTGGAGGACCTAAGAGCTGTCACCTAAAAAGAGCTTTCTGATGCTAGACATTTTGCTTATATGAAGGGTTGGTAAACTGGAGATTTCATTGTGCGCTGCACAGATATAAGCTACCTGTGCTACACTATGAGGGAGGTGGTAGCTCAGTGGTTAAGGCGTTGGATCGGAAGATCACCAGTTCAAATCCCAGCACCATCAAGCTGCAACTGTTGAATCCTTGAGCAATGCCCTTAACCCTCAACTGCTCAGTTGTAAATCAAAAAGCTATGGTTTTTTCTCATCTGTCCAAAGGGCAATCTCACAGAAGCATTGTGGCTTGTCAATATGCATTTTAGCAAGTTTTAAAGGAAAACACCTAAACAAAAAAATAAAGTTAAACTATAATCCACTTTTTATACTTCTTTTTTAAGGGTACCAACAAATTGTCCATTTTTGTAATATTAAACTTTCTCAACAACAATGTCTTTTAACCTACTAAAGTATTTTTCACAGCTTTTCCTATAAAAATACCATAACCTCTTACACATTCCAGGAGATTGATTGCTTCTAAAATACTCAAACTGCAGTAACTAAAGCAATTCTCATCCTGTATCTGCATGGTTGTATGCATTGTGTTGATGACATATGGTTAACTAATTGCATGAATTCAATTTGATCCTAACTTTACATATTCGGTCCAAATGCATAATGCGGTAGAATCAGTTGTATAGAAAGTGGTTAAATATGGTTAAATCGAATAAGGATTGTGGGAATAAAAAGTAAAATGTTCAGTAAAGATAAACACTGCTAGGTTGGAGTTAAAGTAGATTAAAGTGTCTCCCTTTTTTCTTTTTTTTTTTTACTCTAATTATGCATACAAGGAGTGGATAATGGACAGGACATCCCAAGGGACCTTTTGGTTGGAATCTACCATCGTATTCAGAAGTGGGAGCTGAGGACCAATGATGATCATGTGTCTCAAGTGCAGGCAGTGGAAAGAGTGATTGTAGGCAAAAAACCAGTGAGTTCTGTAATCGAGTTCAGTGTTTGAATTTGCTTATATATTTTAATTGTTTATGCTTGTTTGATTATTTTTTGCGGTAATTACCCATTTTCTTGCGGATGTGTTTGTGTTTTATGTGGTCAGGTGCTCTCTCTACCCCACCGCAGACTGGTATGCTGTTGCCAGCTTTATGAGGTTCCTGATCCGAACAGGCCACAGCGGAGTGGGGTTCATCAGAGAGAAGTCTTTCTTTTTAATGACCTATTGGTGGTAAGAATATTTTTTCTACCCTGGTAAAAAAAAAAAAAAAAAAAAAAAAAAAAATCAATATCTATAGGACCTAATTCTATGTGTATTTTCTTATAGCCTACAAATGGTGCAATGCAAAAAAAATAATCAGATGCACACTTACATATTAGAATAAAGTTCTAACTCCTTTCTTTAAGCCACCTCTTAGTCCAAGGGCAATTTTGCTCTCAAGTGGAATTGAAGCGGGATTAATAATACAGTCTCACAATCTGTATAAAAACTGGCAGCACTGGCTACTCTAAGCGACATGCATAGCATTGTTTTACAGCTTGCTTTCGGGGGCACAATCGGCTTAAAAATGTTTGTTTATTTTATAAATGTTTAGTACAAGAAATGGAAAATGTATTCTCTTCTTTTACCATTCACCACATATCATGAGCCACTTCTGGAGAACCACTAGGCTATTGCTGCCCAAAGTCATACATCACTCTCTTCTTTAATGCCTTAACCTGGGCATTTCACATTGGTTGGCAACTTTGTACATTACAAGTTTTTTTTTTTTTTTTTTTTTTACAAAGAATGCGATATGAATCAGGCACAGGCATTTTGACAGTTATGCCATCTTATATTGCTGGCCTTATTATCCCTAACACCATATTATCCAACAGTCAGTTACATATCTGTTCAAAAAGCTCACTTATTAAAGCTAAAGCTTTATTAAATGTAACCTACACATCTCTATTTGTAGGTAACAAAGATCTTCCAGAAGAAGAAGACATCAGTGACATACAGTTTCAGACAGTCTTTTCCTCTTGTGGAGATGCAGGTTCACATGTTCCAAAACTCCTGTAAGTATATTCATTCCTCCATCTGTCTCTCCATCTGTCCCTCCTTCTTTATTTATGTTATCACTTCGTTCTGGCGCTGCGCTTCAGTGTGACATTTAGCCACTCTCTCTTGGCCCTTGTGCACTTGCTGAAGACAGATAAGTGATAAACAGACCCAGTTCATCATGTCTTGTTATTGTTTATGTATTAGTTCGCTGTGTTGTGCAGTTTGCATAATAGGTAAAGATTTTGTTTTATTTAATTATTTAATTTCAAAATAAATCATCAAAAATCATCAAGAATGCATGTTTTTTTTCCTAATCCGCAGTATATTTGTTATGATCAGTTGTGCTGTCTCCTGAAATGAGCTTTCAAGTGTAGGGAGTGTGGAAAATGTAAAATACTCATGATTTATCCACCTCTTTCCCTCTATCTCTATTTCTCTTTCTTCCTCAGACTATCCCCATGGTATTCGGTTAACCTCAGCCATCCCAGGAGGGGAGCGTAAGGTCCTGATTGTCTTCACAGCACCGAGTCAGCAAGACAGGACACGTTTTGTCAGTGACCTGAGAGAGAGCATTGCTGAAGTGCAAGATATGGAAAAATATCGAGTAGAATGTGAGCCATTTTTCTCTGCTTTTCCAAATACACCCAAGTTTTCATTGTCAAAACATTATAAATAAAAATATTCTGAGTGTAAGGCAGTACGACTTTGACAGCTTTTTTAATGATTTGTGCTGTCTACACCAGTAATGAAACTGTATGAAGTGTCCTTATACAAATATGTTATCTCTGCAGCGGAGCTGGAGAAGCAGAAAGGTGTTATGCGGCCTGGACTTATGAGTGGAGATGTGAGTGGTGGGGTGGATGGAATAAAGACTGAGGCAGTAAATGGCACTCTGGGTAGGCCTAGCCTTGATGACACATATGCCACAGGGGATGGGCTTAAGCGTACAGCGCTTAGCTCATCACTCAGAGATCTCTCAGATACAGGTAAAGCACACAAAGGCACACAAAGACACACATTTACAGGTTTGCTTCAATAGTGAATAGGGATTTCTTAGTCATTCATAGACATGCACACAGTCTCTTTTTATAGACACACTTGTCAAGTAACAATGAGGTTAAGAATACACTTTAGTGAAGAAAGCATCCGCATTTCCCAAAGTGTTTGAAAAGGTGTGTGTTAATCTGTTTTTAGGGGTGAAATTCAGGATGTGAAAAATGCTCTGTATAGTCATAATTAAATATAGACTGTGTTGAGTACAGGGATCAAGTAGCTATAAGCCATGGAAAAAAATTTTATCGTGAAAGGAACAATTTGTGAAAGACATTTGTATAGTACATGAAAAAAGCAGACTAATTTTGACACACAATTGAACTTTTTTGACTGGATACAGGAAAGCGGGGTCGCAGAAATAGTGCGGGCTCTTTGGACAGTACCATTGAAGTAAGTTTTTGATGTTGTACTAAGGTATTGTTTTTCACCCGTTATTACATATGAATGTTACAATTCCCTGCATGGCTCCTAAAATGTTGCTTTTTTGTTTTGTGTACACTGCCCTGTGCCACAATTCTTTTAACATTGCCTGATGTCTGTACTGGTCTCTGTGCTTGAGGGAAGCACACAGATCTGTCCTTACTGTGCCTCCTGGTTAAAAAATAACTTGAGGAACATCCTGAATACTTTTAAATCCTTATGTAATGTGGTGTCCACTCAGGGGTTCTCAGCTTTATTAGTTTTTTATTTGTTTCCATCTAGAAACTTTATGTGTACAAAGTGTAAACGTGAGTGCATGTATTAGAACATTCCCACTACACTGCAATCTAATCATTCTAGCTACTTCTGTTTATAGGGATCCATCATTAACAGCCCCCGGCCTCACCAGCGCCTGCCAATGGGGGGCGCTTTGCCCAGCTGCTATGGGCTGGAAGACTACCGGCCTCACCGCCCCATCCTGAGCCCCGGAATAGGGGTGGGGGGTGGGCCGGGGCAGTTACACAACGCCGTAGGGATCGCTGGGGCAGGGGTGCTCCCCAACACCGGCGACCGAGGTTCAGGAGGGGGCAGCTCCGGTTCATTCCTGGGTTCTCTGTTTGGCAGCAAGCGGGCCAGACCTCCGGCCCCACTTATTCCCCCAGGACCACCCTACCCTGCTCCCGTGGCCCCGCCTACTACCGGGGGCCCACCTCCTCCGTCACCTTCCTCCCTCAGTCAGTCCGACCTCGGCGGGCCCTCCAAGATCCAGGCTTTGCACGCACAGTACTGCCACAACAATATTGGTCCACCTCCACCTCCATACCACCAGCATCAGAACCATCGTTACCACGTACAACCCTCTGTCGTCAGCCATCCACACGTTATGCATCACACTCTGCAACGCAGTTCACTTCCCCGCCGTGGTTCACCTCTTCCCTCTCACGCTCCACTTCAACAGCAGCACTCTTACCATGCCGTGCATCAGCATGGCCGCCATTCCAGCGTGGGCTGCACCCCTCCTCCGTTGTCTCCTCACTCCCCACATTCACCTGTCAGCCCATTCAGCTTTTTTCACACTCACATCCCACTGCCACATCCAGCCAAGCTGCCACTGACTCTGTCTCACTCCCAGCCCCACCCGCACCCTCACGGCCACTCCCACGTTCTCTCTCATACCCACAGTCATGCCGGACACGTCCACAGTCCCCATCCACTACTGCATCATTCCGCCCATCAACCTCACTTTGTGTTTGCCCCACCGCCACAGGCCCCCTCCACCATCACAGCACGTCACGTGCCACAGGCCCCAGTACACTATCTGCCTCAGTATCCACCCCTGTCCTCCATCCCACCTCCTCCGCCGCACTCGCCTTTACCCCCTCCTACCTCCCCCCACACCCCTCTTACACCGCTTACACCTCTCTCGCCGCTGCCACCACAGATGATCAACCAGGGGCCGGGAGCAGGAAGCACAGTGGGCAGCGCCAGCACAAGCGGCAGCTCGAAGTCAAAGCCCATCAGTCGTATCAGTACAGTTGTGTAAGACGTGGCAAAGCTAGCAGGGCAAGAGTTCATAAAAGGAGGAACCCAAGCCCACGCAAGCGGAAACACACTGTGGTCCGACTTTGCTACTTCCACATCCGCTTTCCACATATGTAGAGTGAAGGGTAATGGAGAGTAACCAATAGCTGGGCCAATGAATGCGTATGCTATTTGCTCTTATTTCATTCTGGTACTCATAACACCCAAACTCTTTCATAAATGCAAAATCAGAAGGCTGGACGAGACAAGACTTGAAGGAAGAGCTGATTCTGTTATTCCTCCGAAAATAACAGCGCTATAAGCAGGAAATGCAGTGTTGCCAAAAGTGGTAATTGTATGAGGTTGCTGCACACCTTTACAGGAGACATTGACTCAAAAGCTTTTAGGGAACCAACTGTCCTGCTACAGAGGCAGTCAGAAAGTCAGCTTTACCAGCCAGTCAGTGTAAAGCGCAGGATAGAACGGAAGTATCAACTTTTCATGAACATCCCTAAAAAAGCATGGACATTAAAGCAACAAGGGTTCATTTAATTTTTAGTGTCAAATGACAATCATTTCGGGTCGAGGCAAGTTTTTGTTATTTTATTTTTACAGAACTGAGTGATACATTCCACATTTTCCACATACCTTGGACTTAATGGCTGTCAGTGTTGGACTATAGCTTCACAGCTTTAAAAGACTCAGCCATAACTTTGAACCATAACACATCCTGTTTATTTTACAAACTTTTTTGTAATAAAACTTTTGTTGTGGAAAGAGACCATTATAGGAGAGAGAGCCATTCAGGAGGCAGCATTCCAGCATTTAGTCCTATGTGTGGAGTCTAAAAGGGAAAATATTTTAAAATAGATCGTTAGGTATATGTAATTATTTTCAAAATTTTAAATCTGCAAAATCTAGGCATAGCCCACCAATTTACAAACCAAAAAAGTTTAAATACTTAAAGGTACTTCAGTTCTTTTCATTCAGTTTGCGTTGCTTTTTTTCAGGAAAAAAAAAAGGTGTGTATTTAAATAGGTGAAAAGTTAAATATTTTATTATATAAATATTATATAATGTTTTGATTATATTGTTTTTTTTTCCAAATTGATATAATTAGTTAGTTGTGGTTTAAGTGCCAAAATTACTTGATAAGTATGACTTGTCTGGTAGTTCGATTTGAATTATTTTTCTTTGAACACACTTTTTAGCTATCAGAACTCAAACAGGCTTATATGACTTGCTAATTACTTGTATTTGGCAACTTATTACATAGCCTTAGTGCCTAATGTAAGGTTTTAGGATCAGTTGATCCTTAAAATGCAGCAAATGAATTTCCCAAAAAAGAAACCTAAATAAATGGATATATTTACAGTGTTTGCAAGGAGAGCACTGTATGGTTATTTAATATCAATCTTGCAGAATGAATTGTATAAATACTTATTTTTTACTCAACAGACAGTTGAACTGAATTCTAAGCATCAACAGATGAAGACATTCTCTCAAGCATTGATTGTACAGTACAATTTACATAAATGATATGATTCAAGTGTGTTTTTCATTATTACTATTATGATGTCAAATATTACTGATATTATCCTTAATATTTTGATGTAACACTTACTACTAATATGGATATTGTTTCTGTGCTGGTTTGTTTTCTATTAGCCTTTTTTTTTTCAAATCTAACGCAGTGGTATTTCATGTGTACAAACGGAACTTTTGAGAACTTTTGAGAACTTTTGAGAACTTTTGAGTATTGGGCTACCTATTTCAGGAACTTGTTTTGCTTGGGGGAAAGAAAAAAATCAGTATTATAAACTCATTGCCAGAAGCCATACACTTGTACTTAAGCCAGTCACTCTTTAAAAGAATGTGAATTTACATCAAGTTACATATCTTGGCCCTCTTGTTTCTATATGAAAGCATGCTATTATGATTGGTGTATCTGTGCGCACCAGCTAAAACATTTCACACTTGGTTTCCATTGCATCTATTTGTATGCTGCTTTTATGGTTCTGCAGATAATGTTTGCTCTAGGTGCAAAACAAAAGCTTTTATTTTTACTCTGTGCACACAAAGACTCAAGGATCACACTCACAAGGATACACCTCCCCAATCCTATGTCACTAAACAGACACTTCAGTTCAATAAATGGCCATATTCAGAGTTGAGTTTGGCCAACAGATCTTGAATACAGCGGAATTCAGATTTCAGTCATCCGATTAATAAATAATATTATCAGAGTTTGCAGGATGCAGGACAGTTTTCTTTCAGGTTTTTTTTTTTGTTTTGTTTTGTTTTTTTATCAATTCCAGCATGCGAATTTAAAGGAAATATGAATTCATAATATACAATCTTTATTGTGAAATATATATTAGTACATCTTTATATGAAATGCCACAATAACCATTTTTAATTATAATTTTAGACATTTGCTTTTTTATATTTTTTATTTCTATTTCCCTGTGTAAAGACCTACTGTATATGGGTTTGTAAGGGTGTGACCAGGATACAAATGAAGACCTTCCCGAGCATTAATACTTAACAGATCAGCTCTGTATAAGGATTAATCCTGTTGATTCTTTTAAAACTTGAGTTTTCAACTCTGAATATGGCTCTAGAAGTTTTTGGAAAACATTTAACGAGCAAACTAGGTGATTTTTAATATGTTTTTTGATGTATTACTATGTGAAATCTAACATTAGACTGCCATCTAACCTGGGATACTATACAGTTAGTCATTTGAGAGCTGTTTAGCAAGGATGTGTGTTCAATATGGTGTGAATGTTTGGCTGTAGTATGTCGTCTAAATTTTGAGCACAGCTATAATCATTCTCCCATCACTCTTCATCCTTCTATGAGGTAGTTTGCTAGTTTCACTCTTGTGCTTGCAGTAAGTGTTATGAGGCCTGAAGAACTGAAGGTTCAAAAATAAATCACAGATGACTAACAGACCTATTGAATTAGATTCATCGTTTTGGAAAGCGTCTTTACTCCTGATTGAAAATGCCGATGTCTTGCGCCAGTGTGCCAATGTGTTGCATGTTCTACTGCACTTAACTGAATGACGCTGTATAAAAACTTGAATGTACATATAAGCTAATATAAATATTCTGTATTTACTCTGGAATGGGCTGTGTTATAATGTCTATAACTGGCTGGGAGCAGGGAGATGAACTATTGTTTACATTTTAGGGACCGGGGAACAAAATGTAACTGTAAAGTTGTATCAGTACGTGTTTCAGAGCAGTAATTATATTTAAAAAGATGACACTGTATGAAGTTTTTGTATATATGTATGACGTTTCCATCACAACCTAATTCAGAGAAATTCTATGTGATTATTTATTGCGCTTATTCTATAAAATATGTTCTTGCTGTTGGACATTGTTGGGGTTTTTTCCTGCTTGGTTATCTATATGAATTATCTATGTTAGTACTTAGCATGTGTGTGTTGATTTGTGTATGTGTGCGTGTAATATGAGTGGGGTTTTTTTTTCTTCTGTTGCCCCAAAACTCCCAACTGATCAAAATGATTTGAATGACAAATGCATTTATTACTAAGCAATACAAAATGGTTTTATTTCCCTAAAATGCCATAAAGACCATGTTAACAGCACACTGAAATGACCATTTAAGATCGAATGCATGTTACAGCTTGTGTAAATAGGACCACTGATATGAATCGACAGGTACCAACTGCGCCAACAATATAATAAAAATCTACTTGTAACTAACATACCAACAAATCAATAGAAACTGAAGTAAGAAACAATGATCACATAAATACTATACTGAGCAATGGATATACACCAATATAATCCATAGAATATTTCTGTTTATGTGTGCTATACTTCATTAAATTCATGCAAAAAATGGTTCACAGTCCAAAAGTGGGAAAAGTCACTTGGTAAGCATAGAGCGGAGGGTGAGAGTGATCAGAATAAGTTATAAGCAAAGCGGTTTTTCTGTTTGTTCACACAATTATTTACAATTTAACACGTAACTCATACTGTGATTCAGAGTTCAGGAAGGGGCACTCGGCAGAGCATCATCTGCTGCATAAATACGGATTTGGCCTTTTTTTGGTCTTGTGCTTCAATTGATGCTGCTGGTAGAATTTGATCTATGTTTTAGTTGTTATGGCTGTACACACATTCTCAGCACTTTCTATTCATTGGCATTTTTATTTGGAACACCCATACACCTGCTTTTTCATTCGTCCATACAATCAGCCAATTGTGAAGCAGCAGCACTATGCTTACAATTATGCAGATTTAGGTCAAGCTCTTCAGTAGGTTCACTGGTGGTCTAGTGGTTAGGATGCGGCGCTCTCAACGCTGCGGCCCGGGTTCGATCCCCGGTCAGCGAACCAACCCCAGCCGTTAGGGTTGCACAAGCCTTAGTGCCGGCCCCAAGCCCAGATAAATGGGGAGGGTTGCGTTATGAAGGGCATCCAGCGTAAAAACATGTGCCAACTCAAACATGCGGATGGTCCACTGTGGCGAGCCCTAATGGGAGAAGCCGAAAGTAAGTAGGTCAAGCGCTTCAGTGAATGTTCACATCAAACATCAGAATAGGGACGTATACAAAGTATCTCAATGGCTTAAATAACAGCTCTTTACAACTGTGGTGAGCAGAAAAGCATCCCATAATCCACAACACATTGAATTTTCAGGCAGATGATATGCAACAGCAGAAGAATTCATAGTGTTTCAGTCTGGCTATTCTCTTCTGCTCTCATTCCTCATCTCCACGATCCTGAGATCACGTTTGCACACTGCTGCTACACGATTGGCTGGCATTTGCACGAATGAGCAGTTGTAGCTGTATTCCTTATAAAAGTGCCACTGAGTCGATCACTCACAGTGTATCACATTGTTCATATTTTCTGTGCCTTTTCAAACTGATATTACAAGATATCATTGATATCAATTAATGATTACAGTGATTACTATTTCATTTGTGAGGCTGTGATTATCTTAAACCGATATCACCATTCTGCTCGAGTATAAATCACACCGACTAATCCCATAAATAATTCATTATTCACACCAGGGTTTCAAGGCTTTACCCATTTCACATTAAGGGCTTTTCAGTGTTTTCTTTGAACATATTGCAAAGCGGACCACAGTCACAATATGTAGCAGGATATTCAGAGTAGGATATTGTGTCCATATTGAAGAACCTTACTTTCAATAAGCAGTAAATTGTGTCTATGTTATGCTGGTGTTAATGTTCATGCACATTCGCCTTGTCCTAGTTTCTATGGTATAGGCAGTATTTTCTTCAACATGCACCGTGCCTATTCAGCACCATGTTGTCTGTCCAACCTCAGTGGTTCTAAAATGTAGTGTCTGGCAGGAACATCCTTTCCATTTTCTATTATAGGTTTTGAAGGGAAAACTGTGCTTTAAAATTAGACTTTATAATGACCGTATTAGCACTGAGTTGTTAAATAACCATTACAGGATTCTACAGTATTAAAGAGCCCCATTTAGTAATGGTTTGGATAATGACACGAAAAATGAAGAGTTTTGATTCAAACTTTGATCTTTCATGCTGTGTGCTTTTTTCTTTTGCGGATTTCTATTGTAACATAACATTCTGTTGACAGAAGCCACAGATATTTGTCTTCTTCTGGAATTTATTTCATTTTAGCAGTTTACTTGTGAGAGTATGTAATATAGACTGTAGAATTTACACAAATAACGTTTATGTGCCTGGGAATTTATTATGCTGCCAAAGAAGTTGTGCTGGGACTGAATGCTGATTTATGGGCCTAGATTCCAGAATTCCTTATAGCATTAGATAGAATAGGACTGAAACAAGGCCCTAATGAACATCTTTTCAGTTTCTACAAGTATTTGTTATAACTGAAGACCTAATATGTAACAATTTGCACTAAACAGCTTTTCAGCATTTCCAACTGTATGCATATCTATAGACCTTACAACATGTTTGTTCATTATTCCAGTAAGGTTGGAGTTGATGCTTAGATGCTTAACACAGAAAGTAGCACCAAGTCAGCTCCAATTAAGACATGCTGTATAATATATCACTATAGCTGAGGTCTAAGATTTTCATTGGTTTTTGGTTATTTCCTTAAGACATGATCCAGACTATTTGCTAAGATTATATGATGGGGTTTTTTTTGTAATTATTGGTGGTCTTTTCTAACTAGAAGAAAAATATAAGGCTTTATGTTTGGGATTTAGAAGGTAATTAATTAAGCTGGTTTGATTTTAAAACCAAAGCATCTACATTTTAGGAAAATAAGCACATTTACTCAAAATTAAGGATTTTGAGCACCAGCACAGATGAAAAACAATTGTGCTTGTTACCTCGATGCTGCTTATATGTAATGGCGATGTGCTACTCAGAAATTTGTAAGATTGCTCAAGCTTTTTTTTCTGTGCTATTCTCTTAGACAGTAGTGACAGACAGAAGAGGGTTGTAGACTCTTGTCCCATCTGGAGAGCGAGAACCATGAGCCAACAGCTCTTGGATGGTGATCCAATTGTCCAGGATGCGACGATTGCGCTTCTTTGAGCTCTTCTTTTGGCTTATCTCTAGAATGGAGGTAGGGGCCTGACCTGGCTCCTGTTGCCCATCCTTCCCGAGGTCTTGGCCACGATTGCGAAGATAATCTAGTCGACATTGCATCATAAACTCACGTCGCCGTCGTTGCTCCCGGGCTCTCAGCAACTGCTGCTTGCGCTCCTCTTTGCTCCAGTATCGGCCCATTTTCATTTCGCTTACAGCATCGTCATCAGTGGTCATGCCGCTCCGTTCTTCACAGATCTTTATGGCACGGGCCTTCAGTAAGCGATCGCGGACAGGTCGTTTTACTACATAGCGTGTACCATCACTACGGATCTTCACCTTCCACTCCATGCGTGGTGAGGCAGGTGGAAGCTGCAGAGGCAAATCCAGTGAGTGTTTTGCTGGGCTGGTGTGGAGCATGGGGCTAATAGTGCTGTTTGCTAAACTCATAGGGCTTGCCCGGCCACTACTGCCAACTGGCGCCTCACTCTCCCCTTCCACAGTTCTATCCATAGTGGTCTCTGTGAATGAGGAGCCTAGCTGCATGCAGCTCTGGTAGTGCTCCGGCTTGGGTCGGTTAGAATGATGTTTTCGAGTAAAATAGGGACTAGATTCAGCACTACGGCCACCGGTCCTTTCATGGATGCTGTTGGATCTGGAGCTCCTGCCCTGTGTACCACCATCTGCTAGTGAACGAGTGGTCCCTTCTCGAGACAGAGAGTGATACTTCTGGTTGATATTGGTGTTCATGTGAAACTTCTTGTAGCTACTGGGTGAATAACTGAGTGTACCACGTCCCCTCTCACTCCAGCTTGGTCGGTCTCTGTGTCTCACCTGCAAAGCAGAACCAGACTCATCTATCTGAGCCACAGGGGAGAGGCGATCACTCACCAAAGGTGTGCTTCTGCAGCTTTCTCCTCCAGTATTGTAAGCACTACTGGTGTCCTTGTCGGATCGCTCTCTCTCAGGGAGTTCTTTGATATCTGACAGCTCATGGTGTGGCGAACCTTGAAGGTCATTAGACCCCCTTGCTGCAGCCTCCTCCTCCAGCAGCCATGCCTTTAGACAGCGCTCTCGTAGCTGCTGCATCTTTTGTGCCCGCAGTATATTCCGACACTTAAATTCAAGATGCCGTAGTTCCTCCTCCAGGAGTGCCATCTCGTGCGGAGTCAGGCTTTCATTCGAGTTTTCATCCAGAGACACCTCTTTGTCTTCTTCCTCCTCCTCCTCCTCCTCCTCCTCCCCTTCTTCCTTCTTACTTACTTCCTCAGCGCTTTTCTTTACGTTGCCTTCCTTCATATTTCTTTCATAGCGACACTTGATCTCTAGCAACTCTTTGTACCTCTCACACTCCTCTTCGGTCAGACCAGGCATCATCATTGTGCTCACTGGGTCATGGAAATATCCTCCCCCTGCACCACCACAATCCAGGGAGTCTGTGCTGAAGTGAAGTTCTCCAATATGGAGTAATGGGGATGGAGTATCTCCACCACCTCCACTGCCCCTGCCAGGCCTGAACTTGCGGAGACTATGTGGTGTATTAGTGGTGTTGGTATTGGAGGCACTGGTCTGCTCATCGCCAAGGAGTATATCGTGCTCGGATGATTCCTCATTCTTGGTGCTCTCGTCAGTTCGTCCCACGCCACTGTCCAGCTCCTGGCTGTTATTAAGTGTGGCCAAGCTTAGCAAGGGTGTTTCATTGTGTAATGGGACCTCATGAATTCCCGCCTGGCCTCTTTGCTGCCGATGATGGTATAGATTGGATAAGTGCGAGCTATTTAGCGTGTCCACACTCATGCCTACTGGTAATTCGAAATCCAGATCTTCAGGGTCCATTTGAGTCTCCAGCTTAATATGGTAACAGAATGAGTGTTTCCATAATTTGCGTACATTTTGTTGATGTTGTTGTAGTTTGAGAGAGAGAGAAAAAAGAACAGAGTAAAATAGCACAAACAGTCAGAAAACAGGTGCAAAACATGAAATAATGTGTAAATTCTTTGAGCAAATGCATGCAGTAACACGTTTAAACACTAGATGGCAATATCAATATACAGTGCTACAGATATCAGGATTCAAGTATTCAGTATGGCAAAAAAATTTCCAAATGAGATCATAGAGATCCATATACAAACATTACTCTTGCAAAAGCTGATAACTGAATCGTGTAGCTCAGAATTAATTGACTATATCTGCCTGAGGTTGTTCAAGTGGCAATCGATTGCGCCGCCATCTGACTGCTACTCTGAATTGGAAGAAAAGTCACATTGATTATCTCCACTATCTGCCATGTCTCAAGCACCTGCACCTTCTCTTTCTCTCTCATATTCTTTATTTAGTAAGCCTTTAATCTCAGCCTGCTTTATTCTCCAAATATTCTTCACTCTTTCTGTGTATCACCTTCTTGCTCCGTTCTCTTCCAGATTTGGCATTTACTTTTTCCTAATCCTAATCTATTGATAATTACTAGTTCTTTTGTTTTAGTGGAGATGATAAAAACATGAAAGGATCTGTTGCTTTTAAAATATTGTTAAAATCTCCATCTTTTTTTTGCTTTGTTGTATTTGTTATTCATTTTTAAAGCAAACCCTGTCAAGTAAAGGCGAAAAATTTCACAAATGGGGCCCTTTTTACAGCTTCCATCTTCCAGCAATATCATTTAAATTATGATTGGCAGGTTTATACCCTAAAACGTTAAATAAAAATCATACCCAGGATTAAATCCGTTCTACTGTGTGCCACTATTCTATCTTTTGTCTAATATTCCAGTGTTCAATTTCATTTTCCTGTTCTTTTTGTCCTCTCCTCATGTCTTTTTAATGACTGAACTAAAATCAGGGTTTTTTTTTTCTCTCTGGTTCTCGTCCTCTTCTCCTTGTGGAATAGAGTTAATGGAACTGCATCAAAGCTTTGACAGACATCACTAAGAGTGATCACATGATTCAGTCATGACTGATGTGAGTGCGCCGTTTCCCTCCCATCAGCAAAATAAGCCATTATTTTCGGGCTCTGCTGTCAGTAGTCGATGGAGTAGATGTATTAGCTGTCATGGACATGCAGATGTGCATACATGGATATGCATACATTTAAAATATTTAACCACGTCTGTATCAATATTTATGTTTACCTCCACATCTGGTCTGGCAAGCAGCAGTGAAAAATTTGTGCTGTCTTCTCGGGTAAGGATGGCCACTGCTTCTTCTCTATTCTGTACGTCAACTCCATTTATCTGGAAAAAAAACCCATAGGATCGACGCAGAGTTTGATCGTCAGACTTCAGTGTAACTGTTATTAACAATGAACAATGTGGAACATTGCATTCCGGGTTTGTCAACACCAAAGCGCCTTCATGGAAAACGGATTTCACGTTGTGAATAAAAATAGACTCCAGCAGTGCTTTGCAATTGATGTCAGGCAAGGAAGAATAATTTTTTTAGTCATTCATCATTCATTCGGCTTTAATAACTGCTTTATCCTCTCAGACTCACATTAGCTCCAAAAGATATCCCACGAGCACTGGGGATGATTTGGAAATACACCCCAAATCATCCCAAATCAATGACGAATACACTCGTTCACAACTAGGGGCAAGTGTACATAATACACAATAAAACCATTGGCTTGTTTTTTTTAGCAGGTGTGACAGAGGAAACTAGATACCTGGGAGAGAGACCCATGAAGAGACAGGGTTAAAAACCATACAAATCTCCTCACAGATGGTAACCAGTGCTCAGGACTGAACTAGGGATCCCGAAGCTATGATCTATTTTGAGGTAATTAAGTCCAAATTCGTAAATATATACGAATAACTTTGATTTGTACTACAAGGACAGGCTGGTCTGAAGTTTTTCATTCTAATTTACCAGACGCAAGACCTGATTGCACCTGTTTAATTAGTTGATCTTGGCTTTCGTTAGACTGTGAGGCATGGCTTCAGCTTGACTGGAATAAAAACCTGCACCCACACAGACCACTTTTGGATAAATTGGACACCCCTGGCCTAGGGGAACCTTTAGAGGTTTTGCTGAATCCTGCTTTTTTTAGAGCATCGGATTCTTCATCAATATTTGATCATAACACTCTTTTTTTTTTTTTTTCATACTTTCATTTTGAAGATTTCTTTTTACAATAGCATTTAGTGCACACTTGCCTGCAGTATTCTGTCGCCCTTTCGGATGCGGCCATCTTTAGCAGCTATGCTGTTTGGATTGACCTGGGAAAATGAAACGTTCAGTCAGATAAATGCTGCATACCTGCAGGTTGGATTCAACACGATATAATTGAGTTTCAATTTACCTCTCCTACATAGATACCCTGGTCCTCCTCCTCATCAGTGCGGTAGCACACTGTCAGGCCAAGCTTGTCCTGCTGACTGGACTTATAAAGCTCCACTTCCTGACAGAGAGAAATGGAATGCTCACAGCAAGGCACAGATCAGATTTGCCTCACATACTGGTATCTAAAGAAGCAGTAAATTAAATCTACTGCTGATCGTATAATAGAATCTAATGGAATATTTGGTAGCAGTGGTGTTCGGGAAACTGTATTCAAACCTCATATTCCAGCTCTTCCTGTCGATCCACTTCGTGATTAGTAACATCGAGGTAATCGTTGGGATCAGCAGAGTCCTTCTCCAGAGTACTATAAAGAGAGTCATTTAGTATGGTAACAGGGATATGTTTCTGTAGGCAGCACTTACACACTGCCTCTCCTTTTTCTCTTTAATGAGCCATTTAGGACAGAATTTATGCAGGACACAAGGCACCGAAGGGCTCTCAAACCAGTATTTAGTATATAACAGCATTATTTCAAGTGAGTTAAGGTATGTGTGTGAGAACAGCAATAGAAATATACGATTTAACTACTTATAGGGCTGTTTGTTTATTGTACTTTGCTGATGCTGTAGCTGTAGTTATAGTCACTACTTTAAAATTCATAAATGCACAGCCAGTTGAGGCATACTATGAATAGTTGTTATTGTGGGTTTTTTTTTTTGCGGTTTTCTTTTCTGCGCAATAAATACACTCTATAATGTGTCTGTGGTTCCCTGTTTGTACAGACTGCATTTTGAACATTGCATCATCCCTTTTTTTTTTATTATTGCATTATTTTTTTGATGCTGGATAACATTGTGTTATGGTTGACGGTGTAAGCGAGGGGAAGAACATGAGCTGGTAAAAGAAGTAATAAAATTGAGATTACTCCTGTGACTCCTGAGAACGGCTTGAGCAGAGAATAAAAATTTGTGTGCCGCACGCTGGGATAAAATCAGGTTACATTGAAATCAAGCCAATAAAAAGCGTAGACACTTCAATCAGATCTCATAACCATGCTGGATAAATATTTTTGCATATTTAATTATTACATTATTATTACATCTGTATAATGGTGCTCACAATAGAAAGGCTGGCTGATATAAACCAGCTGTTCTTCCAGCTGTTCAGATTTTGATTTGATTAACATGCCAACAGTTTTCATTCCATAACAAAAAGAAGGACATTTAGTGCAGTATTTATGGATTGTACTCACAGGTCATTTAGCAGGTATGATTCCACCATTGGGGGAAGTGGAGGAGATGGAGGGGGTTTCGGAGAGCTGCAGCTGGTATGTTTCCCTCGGCCAACACCCAGAAAGTTCTGGAAGCTGATATCTGTCTGTGTGGAGTTGTCCATACAGTCTGTGATAGCCATAAGTCTGGCACTTCCTGATGCAGTTCCTGCTTTCCTCCTGTGTCCCTTCCGGACCACTTGAAGCAACAAAGGATCATGGGAGTGGCCATCCTTGTCTTGGGATAAGGGAGATGTTCTTCTACCTTTAAGCTGGTGAAGGAAAGTTGAACGGTATGAGTGATTAAGACGATAATTTTGAGTCGTCTGTATAATGATTGTGATCATAGCTAATATCCAATGATCTATCCATGTGACAGCGCTACAATGCAAAATCTATGCAGACAGTTTATCTGTTAACGTACACATCAAAAACAGACTGAAGGACAAATGTAATCTCAGTGACTTTGGTCATGGCATCGATACTGGTGCCAGATGGCGTTCATACTCTTTTTTACACAAAATTCTTACAGTCTCTAAAGTATAGAATAATAAACTAAAGAAAAAAAACACTGAGTGAGCGACAGTTCTGTGGAAGGAAACACCTGACTGATAAGAAAAGAAAGAGAAAAATGGTCAGACTGATTTGAGATGCCAAGACAGGTACTGTAATATCAAGCTATGATTACATACATAGGGAGGAGAAAAGCATCTCAGAATGCCTAAAACATCAAAAGCATTTGGTGGATGAGTTACAAAGAGCAATAAAATACACCCACTCTATCTGGTCTAGAACAAGGATCTACAACTTTGTAGCATGTAAAGAGGGCTTATCTGAGTTTTTATATAGTAATATTCATCTGTATATTATGTTCATAGTACATATATATTCATCTGTATATTATGTTCATAGTACATATATATTCATCTGTATATTATGTTCATAGTACATATATATTCATCTGTATATTATGTTCATAGTACATATATATTCATCTGTATATTATGTTCATAGTACATATATATATTCATCTGTATATTATGTTCATAGTACATACACATCTGTAAATTACTGTTTATAGTCCTATAATACCATTTAATTTAATTTATGTAAATCACGTAAACACTGTATATCCTGCACTTGCTGATATTGCACTCTGGTTAGACCCAAACTGCATTTCATTGCCTTGTACTTGTACATGTGTAATGACAATAAAGTTGAATCTAATCTAATCTAATCTAATCTAATCTAATCTAATCTAATCTAATCTAATCTAATCTAATCTAATCTAATCTATACACTTCCTGCCAGCTCAAATCAGTGTGTTCATTCTCTTCCAATCACTCATTAACGAAGTGTTTTATCCTGTAGATCCTTTAATCACAGAATGCTAGAAACTGTTCCCGGTTGATCAGCAGTTTCCAAAATACTTACACCAGTCTATCTGGAAAAAACAACCATGTTACAGTTAAAGTAACAGCAATCACAATTTTTCCCATTCTGATGTTTGATTTGAACAGTAACTCAATCTTTTGACCAGCATTTGAATTATTTCATGCATGAAACTCTCACATTTCCATGTACCGTATGTTCAGATGAGTAAATAGATAATTAATTCCCCCAATTTACATATTACAAACAAATATAAATATATTTACAGTGAGGAAAATAAGTATTTGAACACCCTGCTATTTTGCAAGTTCTCCCACTTAGAAATCATGGAGGGGTCTGAAATTGTCATCGTAGGTGCATGTCCACTGTGAGAGACATAATCTAAAAAAATAAATCCAGAAATCACAATATATGATTTTTAAACTATTTATTTGTATGATACAGCTGCAAATAAGTATTTGAACACCTGTCTATCAGCTAGAATTCTGACCCTCAAAGACCTGTTAGTCTGCCTTTAAAATGTCCACCTCCACTACATTTATTATCCTAAATTAGATGCACCTGTTTAAGGTCGTTAGCTGCATAAAGACACCTGTCCACCCCATACAATCAGTAAGAATCCAACTACTAACATGGCCAAGACCAAAGAGCTGTCCAAAGACACTAGAGACAAAATTGTACACCTCCACAAGGCTGGAAAGGGCTACGGGGAAATTGCCAAGCAGCTTGGTGAAAAAAGGTCCACTGTTGGAGCAATTATTAGAAAATGGAAGAAGCTAAACATGACTGTCAATCTCCCTCGGACTGGGGCTCCATGCAAGATCTCACCTCGTGGGGTCTCAATGATCCTAAGGAAGGTGAGAAATCAGCCCAGAACTACACGGGAGGAGCTGGTCAATGACCTGAAAAGAGCTGGGACCACTGTTTCCAAGGTTACTGTTGCTAATACACTAAGACGTCATGGTTTGAAATCATGGATGGCACGGAAGGTTTCCCTGCTTAAACCAGCACATGTCCAGGCACGTCTTAAGTTTACCAATGACCATTTGGATGATCCAGAGGAGTCATGGGAGAAAGTCATGTGGTCAGATGAGACCAAAATAGAACTTTTGGGTCATAATTCCACTAAACGTGTTTGGAGGAAGAAGAATGATGAGTACCATCCCAAGAACACCATCCCTACTGTGAAGCATGGGGGTGGTGGCATCATGCTTTGGGGGTGTTTTTCTGCACATGGGACAGGGCGACTGCACTGTATTAAGGAGAGGATGACCGGGGCCATGTATTGCGAGATTTTGGGGAACAACCTCCTTCCCTCAGTTAGAGCATTGAAGATGGGTCGAGGCTGGGTCTTCCAACATGACAATGACCCGAAGCACACAGCCAGGATAACCAAGGAGTGGCTCTGTAAGAAGCATATCAAGGTTCTGGCGTGGCCTAGCCAGTCTCAAGACCTAAACCCAATAGAGAATCTTTGGAGGGAGCTCAAACTCCGTGTTTCTCAGCGACAGGCCAGAAACCAGACTGATCTAGAGAAGATCTGTGTGGAGGAGTGGGCCAAAATCCCTCCTGCAGTGTGTGCAAACCTGGTGAAAAACTACAGGAAACATTTGACCTCTGTAATTGCAAACAAAGGCTACTGTACCAAATATTAACATTGACTTTCTCAGGTGTTCAAATACTTATTTGCAGCTGTATAATACAAATAATTAGTAAAAAAAATCATACATTGTGATTTCTGGATTTATTTCTTTAGATTATGTCTCTCACAGTGGACATGCACCTACGATGACAATTTCAGACCCCTCCATGATTTCTAAGTGGGAGAACATGCAAAATAGCAGGGTGTTCAAATACTTATTTTCCTCACTGTAACTCTAAATTTTGTCTGTTTTTGGATGTGGTCATAATTTCACTTTTATAATCATTTAATAAACTGTGATTTCATTAAATTACTAAAACACCGGACATAAAAAAAAAAATAATATATAAATAATTTAAATATGTCAAATATTTAGACTACATTAAGCTACTGTTGTTTTCTGTGAATCAATGTGAAAACTCATTTGGCTCATGGAAAATACATGGAATACAAAATCAGATTTAAAGTCTAAGAATCTTTCGAATGTAAGAATTAGATTAGAATTTTTACAGAATTTGCACGTGCTTTAATATGATAAAACATTTATAAAGCAAACTCTGGCTTTAATACTTAATAGCTGCAAAATATTCTTTAAAATAATGACAATGACTTGTCGAATATGAACATTCTATTACATTATAATTTCTACTTAAGGGTTCATCATTCCTATGTGTTACAATACCTATAACGTAAACGAACCATATATATATATATATATATATATATATATATATATATATATATATATATAAAACATTATTAAGTAGTAATGTGAATCTTATACTTCCACCTTTATTTCAGCATCAATGGGGCGCATCATGTTCCCCTTCTGTTGAAAAGAACAAATAAACCCAAGTTAATATTTATTCAACACTGCGGGGTTTAATCATTTATGCTTTTCATTATTTAATATGGGATTATAATAACGTCAATATTTAATATAGATTCCTGTTGAACATATTAAACAATGTGGCCAAACAGGTGAATACAATCACCACATATACACCATTCAGACAAAATGCATCTTCAGCATTGCTCTAACATCCTTACTCTTTCGACTGTCATTTTTCCCCTTCAATTTTCCACTACATTGCCTCTTTGCAAAATTGTGAGTTTTCGACAGAAAAACCAACGGCAATATGCATTAACTAATTCAGTGATGCAATGATGCCTTTATGCCCAACACCCAACACCCACTCCTGATCAAAATCTCTCACACATACTGCAGATTTATACTGCAGGACTGCAGTCTTCAATCAATACAGGCTTAATCCTGCTGACACTTTTGCCATGACCTCCGTCTCATTTCTCTGGTTCTGCTCATGCTCACCATAACTGACCCCTGGAGACTGAACCTCATCTGAGTTCTTCGTAGTATTTGAGTCGATGCAGTTTGACTGTCCAAACGAGAAAGTAATCCATTTATTATCCCTGTGTGTATGTAGGATTATTGATTATGTCGCTGGGCTTGATTAAAAATAGCTGGTTTCCAAACTGTTGTTGGAGCACGATGAAGTGAAAGATTACACGGATCAACATGGCATAGGTTTCGCATATATACACTAGTGATATTGGTGATGAATAGATATAGACTTTAGCTCCATTTGAATATATATTGAGATTCATTTTAGAATTCTAGCCATGTCCTTGTTTAAAAGTGTGGGTTTAAGAGTTTACCAGTCATTCCGTTGAGGTGTTTTTTTGCCCAGATCTGATATTTATCTACAAATTGCATTCACTCTGATGAAATTTATTCTGTACTAGTAAATAGGACACAGTGTGCTCCACGACAAGACTGTTTGTCAAAACAAAGCCAAGACACAGCAATTACCACCCTTTATCACCTAATACACCTTATACCCTTCATTGACTTTCACCTACTGTATTTACCCCTTCGGAATAACTGCATTTTTAATTAAGCAGCCTGCAAATAGACATATTGGCATTCACCTCAGCTTTCATCTACTGTCAGTGTCAAAATTACATTGTGAAGAGATCAATCTCTGGCTGTATTCTGTATGATTATTAGTAACTACAACACTGCAATTCAGAGTTTGCTATTTTATCATTTTCAGGGATTTCACTTTGGGGTTTCTAGTTGTTGAAATGGATGATGGTCTATTTTTTCCTAGTTTTTAATTTTCACTCACTTTACAGTGCTCTTGACCCAATTACATGTCAAGCATGTATTTTTATAAAGGTTGGTCACATTTTGATTAAGTAGGTCATTTCTTTTTAAATCACAATTTATAGATCACCACACCATGCTTCTCTGTAAACCTTTTAACCTTTTTTACCTTGCAATTCAGAAGAGATTCCAGTCTCTCCCTTGTATCTCTATTTGTCTCCCTGTGTATCTCAAGCACAGAGTGAACCTTAACCTAAGTTAGTGGTCAGGTTCTTTTGATGATCTTTGAACCAGACATTTGAGAACCTGATGGTCGTTTTTGTCTGCATTGGTACAGGGTTGGGGCTGTGCTGGAAATAGGTTTTAAACAAAGGTTACTGATGGAGAAGAGTGTTGTATTTATTTTCTGGTGAAGGTGAGCAAAAGTAAATATTTCTCTGCAGCATGAATGGACTGGGTTCATTTTTTTTGTTATTATGTTTGTTTGTGTGTGTGTGTGTGTGTGTGTGTGTGTGTGTGTGTGTGTGTGTGTGTGTGTGTGTGTGTGTGTGTGAAGCAGACGTGTGGTGCTGCGCCTCTGCCTGAACACTATGGTGAAGAGAGAAAAAAACGTATAAGTCTTTCTTAATTACCCTAGTTGCTATGGCAACCACATCCCATAGAGATGCATTTGACAGAACTTGTTGTTGGGGAGGGGGAGACAGATAGAGAGAAAGAAACTGCAAGAGAATCCGACCAGACATGGAAGGTGGGATTGAATAAAAGATTAGGAAACTAAGAGCGTACTTGACGCATATTGAAGCAGCACAGTGTTCGGCATGAATTCAAACTATTTCAATAGAGACACGTGCATTTAAACCTCATTACAAGCCTGAAGTGCCGGCATAATTAGTTTAGCTTGTTAGCAGGAAAAAGAGAGCTGTTAAATAAATGACATCAGCCTCAGTGCTAGCTGCTGTAACATGTGAGCTTTGCTTAGAAGCACAAAATGGTCACGTATCTTGATGATGACTGTAAGGAAGTACTTCAATAGTCTGTTTTTTGGTCTTCTAGAATCACCATTTTATGGGCCAGAGAGAAGAGCAAACACCCAGGCAGGCTCATAAAGCATGAGAACGAGAGGGGATGAGGAAAAATGAGTAATGTCTGTAGAATATGAGCTGGAATACTTGACTGATGGGTATCCCTAAAGGGCATGAAAAGGTGCAGAGCTAAATGTCTGTCTCCCTGATCACTGAGGAGTGTCATAGTACCTGGAACTATATAAATAAGCAATGTATCCAAAGAAGGATTAATGTTATAAGTGTCTACCTATGAATGCAACAAACTTGATTTATTAATGCCTGAAAAAAATGTTTGGATTTTAGGTTTTGGTGTCGCAGTTGTAACCCACACGTGATCAAGTCATTAATCAAACTTGTATATAGGAACATAATTCGATGCGATCAGCACAAAATGTTTTGTTTAAAATGATTTCATTTGGAACGGAAAGTGAATAGAAATATTACAATTGAACTTCACACGAATAGAAAGTAATTTGAGGTAGTGACCATTTATCATTCTCCACCATACCACGGAGAGCACGTATATCACATATACTTGAGGTATTTCATTCATTTTCTTGATTTAAAATGCCTCTGAGCGTTGTCACCGTCGGGTTGGAAAAAGAGTTAATGGGGTCTTTGAGGACTTCCTCTCATCACTGAGCTTCATTTTTTAGGGGGCTTACGCACTGACGGTTCCATGTTTCATGCTGAAAAACTAGTTTTGGAACGAAGAGCATGAGGCACCTCGGGCAGTGGAAGAGAAATAAAAGGCAAGCTCTTGAAATTGTACCGATATTGGCAAGATCAGGCAGCAGATCCCTCTCAAATTATCTACAGCACAATTCCAACACATCATTGAAGTTGGAGAGGTGAAAATTGCTGGAAGGAAAAAAGGAAAAAGCCAATTCAAGCCTTTATAGTAATGCTTGTTCAAAATGTCTGTTCCAATATAGTTTGAATATAGCATGTTTCAAAAATATTGTATTAGAATTGGCTTTTTAGACTTGTTAGGTGTTTAAATAGTATCAAATTGATATCCTCCATTTCATATAGCATTAAGAATCTACAAGGGTTTTTAGATATAAAGCAAGAAAACCACCATTAATTTGAAGAGATGCTGCATTTCACACATGATATACACATGCTAAGTTTGTTTTCGAAAAAGGACACACTGAATGAAATGTGTTGGGTTGAATATGTCAAGCCTGGAGCAATACCGAACAGTGTATGCGTTAAGCAGAAAAGTGAGAGAAAGCCTATACACCTTGTATTATCCAGCTAGCTTCACCTCATTATTTCCTCAAGAAGAGCAGTCATGTGTGAAGACGGCTGCAGTACCGCTAAGGAAGCACATGTTTATTCTCACCTGAAACATAATCCTGTACTGCTCCTCAGGCCGGTTTACTACACACATGTTACAGCCCATCTTGGTCTGAATTTCCAGTTGAGGGATTTCCCTCCTCGGATTCTCGGCTACGTAAAAGAAACAAGTTCTTAGTTGAGTTCCGGAGCTTCCTCCCTACAGGGTATGACTCTGTTTTCCATGAAAAGCCTTTAAGGTTCTGGTCTCGGTCTGTTCCTCTTCTTTCAGTCAGAATATCAAAATGGATTGAAAGACACCTTCAGAAAAGCCTGAAAGTAGGAAATTCAAGTCTGTTGTAAAAGAATTGGGTAGGGTTAGGAAGCAATGGGTTGTGGTTTAGGGATAAATCCAGGCACTCCAAAACACTGTGCTTGTGTAGAATATTTGTCCATTTGGTCTCTTCCAGGCAGCATAGCAATGTAAATGATTGAATACTAAAAAAATGAAATGAAGTCCTGGAGGCAAACCTCTTGTTATTTAACAAAATGCTTTAAGCAACCTAGAGCTTGCTTATATATTTTGTTAGTATCCATATAAAATCCCTGGTGTATTTATTCCTCACACTTTATAATCAGTTCGAAGAAGATATTAATAATGTCTGTGATATATGATCAGGTCAGATGCCTGATTTCCCAGCTGAAATAAGTGATTTCTGGGATTCATTGTGCTATTATCAGAAAGTACAGCTAAAGGCAGTCTATAGCATGCATAATTTCACCTTTGACTATCTGATGTCCTGCAAGTAAAGCAGCAGTTGACCTGTTGAGTTGATCACCTTTTGCTTTGCTAGTCCTGTGCTTTAAACATATGGCACGTTGGCTAATGTTTCAGAAGACTCTTTCGTGAGGCACCTCTAATAGCGGCATGAGAGCAATTCAAAATCTGTCTCATTCAACTAAGAATATAGGAAAGCCTTTTTTCTCTTGCACGTTCTTGACTCTCTTTAAGACAGCTCCCTGTCACTTAACAATTACATCCTCTCGTTTTTTCGCTAACTGCCGACTGTGCATATGCCAAAGAATGGATGAGTGACTACACCTGTCAGAGCACGTCTGAAGCAGTTCCCCCCACTGCTTACCCCACCGCACTCGTCCTTTCTATCGCTTTACTCCCTGTCTCTTTACAGCTTTGCCACTCCTTCTGTTTGTAGAATATCGAATGCACAGTTCATGCAACAGAGTTCATGTAACAGAGAGTCTTGTGAAAAGCATGATATGATGCAGTGGGTGAGAACGATGGATGGTGTTTATAGCGAGACGGTCATTGTAGGCAAGTCAGGCTTTACAAGTGAACAAACAAGATGTGTGAGATGCTCGAGATGCGTGAAATGTATCTATATTCCATCAAGTCCTGACAAACCCAGGTCCAGGGTGTATTCCTTTATGCGGAAAATAAAAGCTGGTTGCCTTTAGGCAGAGAAAAGACAACTGGTGATGAGCCACCACCTCTCTTTAGCTTTCTGGTCCTCTCTTTCTTCCTTATGCGGATTGGAAATGTAATGTAATCCAGCGTGGAGCTGAAGAAAATTAGGATCAAATGTGCAGCCTATGAGCAGACGGTCCGGCAGTAATCCAGTAATCCAGCAGTATGAAGGATCCTCTTAGGCTGCACTAAAGCTGTGCTGACGACGTGTACGTGTGTGTGTGCGTGTCTCTGTAAAGGGAGGAAGGCAGGGCTGCTCGGTGACATAAAGTGTGCAGATCAGCACCGCTGCACGCGCCAGAGACCATTATGGCTTTCCAGCAGCTCTTTCTCTTTCTCTCTCTCTCTCTCTCTCTCTCTCTCGTTTCTCTCACTGCAGCACCAGCCAATACTCAGCAGCCTGCTCCTTTCTCCCTCTCCCTCTCTCTGTCTCCCTCCCACCTTCATTTTTTTTTCTTCTTACCCCCCCTCCTATATTTCTCTACTATTCCCACATTTACTGCTCTCTCTCTTTCTCTCTATCCATCACCTGTGCCTCCATTTGGCACTTCAACTCTTTGTTGCTTGCTGTTTGCCAGAGCAGGAGCCTGTGTGCTAGTAGAATATATTAAAACACACACACACACACACACACACACACACACACACACACACACACACACACACACAGAGTGCACTTTATTGCTGCATATACCAGACCTGCATGCACATGAGGAATGGCTATCTAACCAGAGGACATTTGGCTGCAGACTAAAAGACACTACAGATATTTTATATGTTACATGGCCAGTAATCCGCGTATAAAAAAAACATTCTTATATCACATTGGATGCGTGTAGGTAGAGGCGGTAGAACCGATGATAGCATTATTCACAGAGTCCTGTGTGCCTACAGCAATGCCATGCTAAATTAGATGTGATGGTGTCCCCTGTGAATTGCAGATATCTTGTTATCTAGCTCTATCCCTATGCCACCCTTCTGCACTGCTACACTCCGGGTAAAACCATTTCACTGTGATCCCTGCAGCAGTTTAGTGCAGAGGAACACAGATTATCACGCGTAAACCAATAAAACGAAAACACCCCTTTTACCTTTTTCCCGGGTGTTCTCCTTCTCTCTCGCTCGCTCTCTCTCTCTCTCTCCCTCTCGCTTTCTCCGTCTTTCATTCGTTCACCTTTAACTCACAGTCTAACCCATAATATATCTTCAATCTTCTCACCACCGGTACATCCTTTGATATAAAGTATCACAGGGCATTGAATTCTCTGATATCCCTTTACTTTTGTGGTAATTTACTCGAACCACAGAGCCCACAGGCTGATTTTATATTGGTGTTGGGTGACCAGTTAACTGAACAGCATTTCTGTTTTTGATTGCTTCGGTTTTTGTTGTTATTGGTAGTAGGGGGTTGCTGTTTGATATCTGAATTTCCATCGTGCAAATAGAACCCCATTTCTGTTGCACTCTCTCTCAAAACATAAAATCTATCAATTCAATACAAACACACCTAAACACACAGAAACAAGGATCTAAAATGTGATTTTTTTTCACAGTTTGGTCAAGTGATTGGATTAAGTTATGCATAAAATGCGCAATCAATACACATGCACTATACAGACTAAAGTATTGGGAGATCTGGCTCAATCAGTCATATGTGTTTGGATGCGGTAGTATTAAATTTTTATTTTACTTAAACTAGGAGACCCAAACCTGTTCGATCATGGAAATGGCCCTGTGCACAAACAAGCTCCATGAAGATATGGTTTACATTGTGCTGGAATGGAAGATCTGATGTGGCCTGCTATAGAGCTCTGACCTCAGACCTTTGAGATGAACTGGAACGCTGACTGCATTCTCCTCATCTTACCGAAATCAGTACATGTGGTTGAATAAGCACAAAGTTCCACAAGTATGCTCCAAAATCGAGTGGAACATCTTCCCAGGAGAATGGAGCTCAATATAACAGCAAATGGGGACTAAATGTGGAATGAGATGTTCAAAAAGTACATACAAATAATATGATTACATGTACACAAACCATTTGTCTTTATAGCATGCTGACTGTCAAAATGTCTGTGGTGCCCATTTGCAGTCACATCATGATAAATATGCTTACACATAGCAAAGTACAGCAAACAAAATATTTTTTTCAATTGTCTAATAAAAAGACATTAATAACAAAAAATGCAGACAAATGAAATAAATCAACAGTGATTGTTTTTCCCCTCGTCAATATAAGAGCAAGTACATATAAATGAAGAGACAATGATGAGGTTTGTAATTAAATGTCAAGTGACTTTTACCTCAGGTGAAGAGACTGAGAGTGATGTGGATGATACTGATAATCAAGGCCTCGTTTCTTAATTGCTCATTTTTGTTTCATATGCCATTAATGCTTTTTCAAATATAAGGATATACAGTTACAGATATATGCATGTAGGAATGAACATTTTAAATGCAAGGGTTTTTTTTCTTTCTTTTTTTTTTATTTTTTTTTATAGAATTTGTGTTTTGATTTACATTCAGAAAAAAAATTCAATCAGGAGCACCTGTAGATTTTCTTAGTATAATGTCTCTTAATTTAGACAAATATTTACTAAAAGAAAGTTCTGTGGACAGATGAGAGCAAAATTCACATGTTTGGCTGTAACAGAAGAACTTCTGAGAACAAGAGAGAAGATGTTAGTTGACTGCCTCACACCATTTAAAAATGGAGGTGGAATTGTAATGGTGTGAGTTTATTTTGGAGCAGGGAAGGTTGGAGACTTATTATTGGTGAAAAGAAATGCTGAGTCATCATGGCTACCATGCCATACTTCTACAATACACAATTCTGTCTGGACTGCAGCTACAGTTGTATGCAAAAGTTTAGGAACCCCTGACAATGTCCATGATTTTCATTTATAAATATTTGGGTGTTTGGATCAGAAATTTTATTTTGATCTATCAAATAACTGAAGGACACAGTAATATTTCAGTAGTGAAATGAGATTTATTGGATTAACAGAAAATGAAAAAAAAAAGCCTTAAAAGACTAGGTGTTTCCAAACTTTTGACAACAACTATAAATATAGTTATGGAAAAATTTTCAACTTTGAAACAGTACAGCTGTCACAGGAAGAGAGCCAGAAAAGAGAAAACCAGAGTGTTGGTGGATAAGGTTGCATTCTGAGTCATAACAAAACATAACTTTAAACATCTCTTGCCACAGTGTATAGTAATCTTATATTATGCTTCTACATGCTCATTTCACCTGGCAAAAGTAAGGAACTGAGGTTGGTGTGAAAGTCACTGAACAATATTTTAAAGTAATAAATTATCATTTTAAATACAGAGACATTTGGTCAGCCTGGCATTAAAGGTCAATCCCACCTGCCGCGCCAGAAAAACCCCAGTTTCGAATAACATCTAACCAAATTGATTTGAACATAATCCTATTGAAGTGCCACAACAATTCTGCACCTATGTTGTGATATTTTATAACAAACTCAGCATCAATAAGCCAGCATTTGTGTCATAACATTGCCACAAGGAATAAAATATAATCTACCCTGTAAATGCACACCAAAGGTTTACACACACACACACACACACGCACACACGCACACACGCACACACGCACACACGCACACACGCACACACGCACACACACACACACACACACACAAACGCACACGTTGTGTGGGAACAAAGATGACTTGGCAGCTCTGCTTGACTGGCTTACTCAATAGGCTTAGGGACAAATCTGTGCTCTCTTCCTTATCTAAATACGAGTGTTAGTATTCATGTGGGCCTATAACACAATGCATATTGCACTGAAATGTAATCCACATCAGGACACTGCTTCCCTGCAGCACTCATGAGCATTAATACAAATAGGAATGTTTATTTTGTATGTACAAATGTTTTTCTTCCATTTCAATAACCCCAGACGTATTTGAAGCAAACCTCCTTCTACAGTTAAATAAAACGATAACCCTTTTTTTTTTTTTTTTTTTTATCTTAATGTAAATATTAACTAGGTAAACACACTACATGGGCAAAAGTTTGGCCACCTGACCATAAGATTTGTATGTGCTTTCTGAACATCCCATTTAACATTTCCCTATTTACTGTTATAATAACCTCTATATTTCTGGAAAGATTTCTACTAGCTTTGTGGACTTTTGGAATTTGTGCTCATTTAGTGTTGTGCTCATTATTGTGTGTTGTGTTGAAAGTTTTAATTTCGTCTCTTTTGATCAAATGATCAAACAGAAATGCTTGTTCCATTAATTAAATTAATAATTAATACATTAATACATTTTTTAAAATATATTTTAAATAATAAAATTAGTGCCGTTAAATATGAATTTGATTAAACATGTTATTTACGCGTTACACACACACACACACACACACACACACACAAACACAGACGCAAGCAATAAAGAATTGTTTAAAATATTTGCATTAACTTTTAAAAAAGGTTTATGGTCTGAAATCAGTGGTTTCATGTTTTAACACATCAGCATGTTTTCAAAATGTCAAGATTAATCAATCAATTAATCACGCTTTATTTGTATAGCGCCTTACAGCAACCAAAAGGAGCACAAGGCACTTTCCAGTAAAAACAACACAATCAATAAAAATATAAGAAATATAAAAATGTAAAAATGTAATAACACAAAATATAAGTAAAATAGCAGTGAAGCAGGGCTACGTGTTAAAAGCTTGTATGAATAAAAAAGTTTTCAACTGTGATTTAAAAACACTCAGCACAGTGATGGATCGGATGTGAGCTGGGAGTGCGTTCCACAGCTTTGGTCCCTGGACGGAAAATGACCGACCACTAAACTTTTTATATCGGAATTTAGGAATGACCAGAGCGGTAAGTCCAGAGGAACGGAGAGTTCTGGCTGGTTGGTAAACTGTTATTAATTCGGTGAGGTAGGCTGGGGCAAGACCATTGATGGCCTTGAAAACGAACAACAAAACCTTATACTCCACCCTATACCGCACCGGAAGCCAGTGGAGCGAGCGGAGGACCGGGGTGATGTGTGATCGTTTTGAGGTGTTGGTGAGAAGACGTGCTGCAACGTTTTGCACCATTTGGAGCCGACTGAGAAGAGAATGATTGAGTCCAATGTAGAGAGCGTTGCAGTAGTCAATCCTCGAGCTGATGAAGGCATGTACAGCTTTTTCGAGGTCAGCTTGGGACAGAAATGGTTTTACCTTGCTGAGGAGTCTTACCTTGTAAAAGCTCGCCTTCACTACTGCACTGATCTGTTTCTCGAATAACATACTTTGGTCAAAAATAACACCCAGGTTGCGCACGGTAGGCGCAAACTGCGGTGTTAGAGGACCAAAACTCGGAGAACTGCTGGGTGAGTCCGGGCTAAACAGGATATATTCATTTTTTGCTTCATTCAGATGAAGGAAGTTCTGGGAAAGCCATTGTTTAACATCCTGAAGGCAGTTATGAAGAGGGTCCAATGCAGAATTATCACTCAGAATCACAGGAAGATAAATCTGGAGGTCGTCAGCATAGAAATGAAATTGAACTTCGTGTTTGGAAATGAGTTGACCAAGTGGCAGCATATAGAGGGAAAACAGAATGGGACCAAGAATAGATCCCTGAGGCACACCAGATGACAGAGGAGCAACCGATGAAGAATGATCATTTAGCACAACTGAGAAAGTTCTGTTAGTGAGGTATGATGAAAACCAACTAAGCACCGCACCCTGCAGACCAACAACATGCTGAAGATGAGAGATGAGGATGGCATGATCCACGGTGTCAAATGCAGCGGTCAGGTCCAGTAACACCAGAACCACAGAGCTTTTTCCATCCAGGGCTCCAAGAATGTCATTGTGGACCCTCAATAACGCTGATTCAGTGCTATGTCTCGACCTAAAGCCAGACTGGAATGTATCACCAATGTCGTGCAGTTGAAGGTGAGACTGAAGCTGGGTGAAAACAAGCTTCTCCATCAACTTTGACAGAAATGACAGGTTAGATATAGGGCGGAAGTTGGATAGTGCGGAGGGATCAAGATTGGGTTTCTTGAGTCGCGGTCTAACAACAGCATGTTTGAGAGCAGCGGGAACAGTACCCATGCTAAAACAGCTGTAAAGATGTAAATATGTAAATAAAATCTGAAATTCCGTTACATTGTCTTATGTTTATATTTTGATCTAAAAGCCAACATAAATAGTAATTATTTTTTTTTCAAATATATATATTAAACAAAAGAATTACTGTGCATGGCTGTATGGATTTATCTATTAACTCACAAGAGCATGAGTGATTTCAGGCACCGATGTCAGACGTGTCAGACATGCCACATAGTCAGTGTTCCAGTTCATCCCCAAGGTGTACAGTGGTATACACAGAGTATACCTGGCACTGAACATTTGAGATAGTTGGTCAATAGCAAGATGTCGGGTGTGTCAGAAAAGGCAGATAGTGAAAGATCCATTCAAAACCATTTCCCAGTTTGCTTACAGCAAATAATAATTACATTTAGCTTGTGGTGTAAAACAATGGAATGAACTGGAAATAGAGGGGGATGGGCCATGTTGGGCAGGTAGATGATAGAATTACGTATGCATGCTTTTTCATTATAACAACCTCAGTCCTGGGCTTTTCTTTTGAGCTCTTTTTGCATGCTGAATACCATAATTGGTGGACTATGCAGGTGTATTAACATGCATTAAGGCAGAGAGTTAGAGTGTGACTGCAGAGTGCAGGGCAGCTACATGAATTTTAACAACAGGCTCATTACTAATTTACTGCTCCATGAGGAGGGAAAGTGCATGCCAGAGAGCTAGAAAGGAGTAGCATAAATTTGTTAAAGGTGTCCTTTCAGTCTGCCAGCATTCTTAGATTTGTTTGTTTGTTTGTTTACTGTTTATTCATGAACGACCTTGACTGTGCCTTGCATGAAATGTCACTGATCCATATGTGGGCCTCATGCACAAGAGAATTGCTTTCAATTTCAGGTTAGAACCTGCACATGGTGCTTTTTTTTTTATTCTTGAGGCACTGGATAAATATTCTTTCCACCGAAATGCTTAAATGTGTGTAAACATTTAACCTCAAGGTTTCATTATTGAAAACAGTGTTTTCCTCTCGGCAATCATTTCGAAACTCAAACCCGATACTTGGTTAAGTTAAAGGAAATCCGGAATGACACGAAGCAGCAGGACGCAGTGGTATGACAGAAAGACAGGGAGAGTGGGGTCATTAGGGCAGTGCATGTCCTCACTAGGGACCTTTAATAAAAGATGTCACAAAGCTCCACAAACCATGGGATTTGACAAGCAATTACAGAGGCAAAAGAAACAGTCCCTGCAGCAGAGTGGACTGACTAGATGGAAGAGAGGGATGTCAGTTATTGAGGAATAAGAGTGGAGCACCCATGTGTGCTGGACCTACAAAAGATAAGAGATTGCTTGCACCAAAGTGGGTGTAGGGGTATAGATTAAGTCCCTGAGGCTAGAGAGAAAAGAGAACGTCAATCTCTTTTTCCAATTAGCCAGAGTCAAAGTCTGTCAAACTACAAGAAACTGACCAATTGCCTTACATTTCTGTTTCCTTTCGAAGAAACTATTTTTACTATGGAAACTATACTCTGTTTAAACATGTATACTTGGTGTAAAATACTTCAACTCAATTTGTGCTTGTTTTTTTTGTTGTTGTTATTTTGTTTTACATTTGGAACCTTAGTGAGGCTTTCCAAAAGTATTTATTTGATTGAAACAGCGATACATGTTGCTGGGGAGAATTCATTAGATCACATAAATTGAGAAGCAATGAGAAAGTGCATCCCATGTAGAGAGCAATTTCAGTGATAAGATGACTCAAACATGCCAAATATAAAAAGATAGTGGAAGAAGAAAAGCATGAATTTATCAGGACAATAACAGTAAATATAATAAACCAGACAAATGTGAACAAGGATACACATTGCTGGGCATAAAAAACAAGCCCAAAATGGCAGCCAATTAAGCTTTTAATGGTCCTAACAACAAATCATTGGTCAGAAAATGAGTGTGAATTAAACAAATGCATTCATAAAACATCTTGCGTCACCATTTTCTTATTTACTTTTACTGCAGTGAACTGTTTGGAAAAACCTAGAAGCAGGCAAATTCACTTCTATAGGCTATTCATACAAAAAGTTATTGTAATAAAATTGTAATAAATGTATGGTAATGATAAAAATGTTCTGAAAAAAATCTGTCTTTCGTCACAATATTTTTTAGCTATTCATCAATATTAAATGAAACAACATTGGCTCTTCTTAAATAAATAAATAAATAAACAAACAAACAAACAAATAAACAAACAAATAAATAAATAAAAGGGTTCAAAGGCATAAACATAAATATAAATATATATATATATATATATACACACACACCGCACACGGTCACTTTAAGGACAATCACATCAATCACCTTAAATATTTACTGTTTACTGTCACAAGCATTTATATAGTTTATACTCTTTATTTATCTTTCTTATTTTTTCTTGGTTTATTTTTCTCCCCATCCTATTACCGCATGCCGGACCGTCATAAAAAGCATTTCACTGCATGTCATATGTCTCTGTATGTATGTGTATGTGACACATAAAATTTTATTTGATTTGATATATATATATATATATATATATATATATATATATATATATTAGTCCTGGGCAAAAAAGAAAAGATCATATATATATATATATATATATATATATATATATATATATATATATATATATATATATATATATATATATATATATATATATATATATATATAGTGAAGAAAATAAGTATTTGAACACCCTGCTATTTTGCAAGTTCTCCCACTTAGAAATCATGGAGGGGTCTGAAATTTTCATCGTAGGTGCATGTCCACTGTGAGAGACATAATCTAAAGAAAAAAAAACAGAAATCACAATGTATGATTTTTAAACTATTTATTTGTATGAAACAGCTACAAATAAATATTTGAACACCTGAGAAAGTCAATGTTAATATTTGGTACAGTAGCCTTTACAGAGGTCAAACATTTCCTGTAGTTTTTCACCAGGATTGCACACACTGCAGGAGGGATTTGGGCCCACTCCTCCACACAGATCTTCTCTAGATCAGTCAGGTTTCTGGCCTGTCGCTGAGAAACACAGACTTTGAGCTCCCTCCAAAGATAGTCATGTTCAGCTTCTTCCATTTTCTAATGATTGCTCCAACAGTGGACCTTTTTTCACCAAGCTGCTTGGCAAAATCATTAGAAAATGGAAGAAGCTGAACATGACTGTCAATCGCCCTCGGACTGGGGCTCCATGCAAGATCTCACCTCGTGGGGTCTCGATGATCCTAAGGAAGGTGAGAAATCAGCCCAGAACTACACGGGAGGAGCTGGTCAATGACCTGAAAAGAGCTGGGACCACCGTTTCCAAGGTTACTGTTGGTAATACACTAAGACGTCATGGTTTAAAATCATGCATGGCACGGAAGGTTCCCCTGCTTAAACCAGCACATGTTCAGGCACGTCTTAAGTTTGCCAATAACCATTTGGTGGAGGGAGCACCATTTGGATGATCCAGAGGAGTCATGGGAGAAAGTCATGTGGTCAGATGAGACCAAAATAGAACTTTTAGGTCATAATTCCACTAAACGTGTTTGGAGGAAGAAGAATGATGAGTACCATCCCAAGAACACCATCCCTACTGTGAAGCATGGGGGTGGTGGCATCATGCTTTGGGGGAGTTTTTCTGCACATGGGACAGGGCAACTGCACTGTATTAAGGAGAGGATGACCGGGGCCATGTATTGCGAGATTTTGGGGAACAACCTCCTTCCCTCAGTTAGAGCATTGAAGATGGGTCGAGGCTGGGTCTTCCAACATGACAATGACCCGAAGCACACAGCCAGGATAACCAAGGAGTGGCTCTGTAAGAAGCATATCAAGGTTCTGGCGTGGCCTAGCCAGTCTCCAGACCTAAACCCAATAGAGAATCTTTGGAGGGAGCTCAAACTCTGTGTTTCTCAGCAACAGGCCAGAAACCTGACTGATCTAGAGAAGATTTGTGTGGAGGAATGGGCCAAAAATCCCTCCTGCAGTGTGTGCAAACCTGGTGAAAAACTACAGGAAACGTTTGACCTCTGTAATTGCAAACAAAGGCTACTGTACCAAATATTAACATTGTCGATTATATTTTTTGTCGATTATGTCTCTCACAGTGGACATGCACCTACGATGACAATTTCAGACCCCTCCATGATTTCTAAGTGGGAGAACTTGCAAAATAGCAGGGTGTTCAAATACTTATTTTCCTCACTGTATATATATATATATATATATATATATATATATATATATATATATATATATATATATATATATATATATATATATATATATATATATTCATTACAGCGAAATTCTTTTCTTCACAAATTCCAACTTGTTTGGAATCTGGGGTCAGTGCTCATGGTCAGCCGTGATACAACGCCCTGGAGCACAGAGGGTTAAGGGCATTGCTCATGGGCAATCCCGGAACTTGAACCCCCAACCTTCCGATCAGTAACCCAGAGCCTTAACCAATGAGCTACCACTTTCCGTGTTAAAACACAGTCATTAAACCAATGAGACCCAGCTACAGACATCTACTGGCCAGAGAAGTCTGGCCGAAAGTGGTCTTCATGAAAGAAATGCGACAAAAAGCAGGATGCTCTGTGGGAATTAATGCTGTTTTGCAGGCAAATAATAATGTGATCTTCCAACAAACAAAAAACTCGACAATAAAATAAATATTTAAAAATTGGAAACATCTTAAATCCAAAGAAACTTCCACAGCTTGATTGCATAAGTCTGCAACAAATACTGTGAAATTTATCATGAAATTTAGACTTTTGAAATTCAATCTCCTCACAAAAAAAAGTTCAAGTTCCTTCAAATTGTGAGGGGATTTCATGTGTACAGCTCTTTTTAGGTCATGCAATAGGTTTTCAATGGGATTGAGGTCTGGGCTATGGCTGGGCCATTCCAGGACTTTGATTATCTTCTACTGAAGCAATGTCTTTGTTGATTTTGATGTGTGCATTGGTCATTGTCATGTTGAAATGTAAAAGTTATCTTCATTTTCAGCTTTTGACAGAGGACAGAAGGTTTTGTGCCAAAATTACTAAAAAAAATTAAGCTATTAATTTTCCCATCTATCTTGACAAGTGCCCTTGGCCAATCTTAAGAGAAGCAGCCCCAAATCATAATGCTACCCCCACCATGCATCCACTGTGTTCCTTGGCTGATGGTCTTTATTGGATTTGTGCCTTTTTGAATTATGTCTAAAACGTTCAACCTTCGTCTCATAGGACCATAACACATTTTCCGACATGGTTTGGAGTGACTGAATGAATCTTTTGGCACACTTCAGATAGACATGCATATTCTTATTGCCACCCTACCCCAGAACCATGTCTTTTGCAGAGTACAGGAGATTGTAATCACATATATGGAGTGATCAGTACCTGCCAGAAATTCCTCTAGTTCCTTCAGTGTTGCAGTGTTTTCTCCTCATCCTCTCATCAACTTTGGAGGGTCATCCTGAACTTTGCACTTTCTCTAGGGTGCCACATTTTCTCCATTTATTGTTAATGGTTCTGATAGTGTTTCATGGTGCATTATGTGCCTTTGATGTTCTTTTACATCCCTCTCCTGATTGGTACATTTCAACAATTAAGTGTATGCCATTTACCTACATTTACCTAATATTAAATGTGAGTGATTAACTCTGAGGACAGTTCGAGTCTCCATTATGAAAGGGTGTACAGACTTAAGCATTTCATTTAAAATGTTCCCAATTATTAAATATTTCTTTTTTTGAAAGATGTAAAAATTCTGACATTTATGTTGTTGTTGTTAGTCAACTCAAGAGTCAAGAAGCTTTTATTGTCATTCAACCATGTATAGCTGATGCAGTACACAGTGAAATGAGACAACGTTCCTCCTGAACCCAGGTGCTACATAAAACAACATAAAACAACAGTAAACAACAGTCACAGAACAGAAGAACACAGGGCCAGGAACTAAGATCCTCGCCACATAAAGTGCATGTGTGCAACTGGTGCAAACAGTGCAAAGACATCACAAGACAGTGCGAGACAACACCAATTATTGTCTTAAAATATTAAGACAATTAGTGTCTTAATATTTGAAAAATTGCAATTTCATAAGGGTGTGTAGACATTTTATATTCTACTGTGTGTATATAGGGGTGTAACGGTACACACAATTCATGGTTCAGTTCGTATTTTGGGTTTTAACTCATAGTCCAGTTCAATTATGGTACAGGCGGAAGAAATGCAAAATTAAAAATTGCTTGTCGTCTTTTATTAACGCGGTTATTAATATTAACATTTGTGAATATCAACAGCTTAATTTATTTTTTATGAATTTAAATAAAATGCCTGCTTGGTTAAATAATATATTAAATGTATTATATGTTATAAAAATAAAATATATAAAAATAAAATTGAACAAATCAAATTAATGCAATACAATATTTTATTATATTGAGTAAATTCGCATGTCATTTATGTTAAAGATTTATGTGAAAATAACAAAAAAATATTATTCATCCAATACAGGCAGGTTTCAAAATCAGCAAATTTGTGGTCTCAAAATATTTACTATAAAATTGCAGCAACTTCTTTTTCTGATTATATCCAAAGGTACAACATATTAGTCACTGTATACCATGACACAAGTCCTCCAACATGATTTATGACTCAGAAAGAGGTCAGCTAAGCTGGAAGAAGATCTTTAAGAGGTCACAGACTTGTAACAACAGAGATATCACTATTTTTCTGTCTGTTCTCAGCATGTGGAAAATTTGAACGTGGCGATCTTTGCATCAGTGCAGCAGTACACTCTTTAGTAAAACAGACTCATAAATAGCTCAGAGATCTTGTGCATTTTTGGGGGAGGGGGAACATCAGAAGAGAATCAAAGAGGAAGAGTGAATGTCCGTGAAGAAAAGAGAGAGAGAGATGGGGGAGGAGAAGGGGGTGGGGACTGGTGAAATTAATTTATAATTGTGTATGGCGTGGTGTATTTCATTCCTGCACATATAAAATTGGCTCTGATGTCCAAATGTATATAATAGATAATAAAACAAATCATAAAGCACCTTGTAAAATAAAATTTTATTGCTTAGATTAAAATATGCTTACAACTGTGTTTTGAGGAAAATTCAGCACAGTATGATCCCAAGAGCTTCTGCGTGTGACCTTTTTTCATACTTACAACACTATGTAGTAGTGCATTTGCACTCCCTCAGATAGACCAGGGCATTTGAACCACATGCTTTCTCCAAGTACAGCACTGTCTAATTACCCAACAATTTACCAGAGCGGTGCATCTGTATGCACTTAACATGCCTCCCATCACCATCACACCACACTCCATCATGATTAATATTTCAAATCAGTCGAAGAGTGGTGGCCATTAGCGCTGAGCTAAGCCTCTCTCAGGATCCGAGCACAGAAATGAAACAGAAATGTTGGAAAGCCAGGCATAATTCATCACACCCCATGTCTGTTTCATGTGGGTCACTATGGGGGAGGGATCCAATTCTGGGACCCTGCCTTAGTGCAAAGCCCCAGATGGATAAATAGCTAGGGTTAAGAGTAAGGATCCAGCTCAGACAATATTTCAATAGTGAGTGTTTTTTTTTTTTTTTTTTTTTTTACACTCTGCAACACTACAGTGACACCATGCAATGAGGTAGTGCCACTGCAGTCTCACCACTGAAGACCTCCGGAGAGCTGACTCTGCAAAACACACCTTGTTAAAATCTCCAGACTTCAGCAATGCACATTTTTCATTATTACCGCACACAGGCATATGTGGTTAAGCAATTATTCCTGTGTGAATGCCTACAGTAAATACTACATTTGCAAATGAGCCTGGACTTAACTGTTATATTTTAGATTTGTTGTCCTTTCTATGTTTTTATATTGTTTTATTTCTTATTTGGTAAGTCAATGTCCAGTGTAAGAGGGACAGACACCTGGTTATCCTGCACACTGTCTAAATATAGACCAATCTTGCAGTGTCATATGAGCAATTACCATGGAAACAAGTGCCACAGTTTCCCACATTTGTATGCCATGTTTCACTGGTTCACATTATCCCTTAGAGAAATACAATGTGATGCAGCTTTTCACAACTAAAAATATCAGTGCTAAAATACCTCAATATGCTGTAAAGCTCGGCCAGTAACTGGGCACAATTTTCTGAGCCCAGGAGAAATGCCATAAATAAGTGGTTGTCCCAGACCTGAGAATTATTCACAATGGGCCTGAAACCAAATAAACTTAAATAAGTATTACATTTCAATTCTTTCTTCTTCTTCTTCTTCTTCTTTTGGCTGCACCCATTAGGGGTCGCTACAGCGGATCATCCGTCTCAATACCACCCTGTCCTCTACATCTGCCTCTTTCACACCAACTACCTGCATGTCTTCCCCCACCACATCCATAAACCTCCTCCTTGGCCTTCCTCTTTTCCTCCTTCCTGGTGGCTCCATCCTCAGCATTCTTCTACCAATATAACTCATGTCCCTCCTCTGCACATGTGCAAACCATCTCAATCTCGCCTCCCTCACCTTGTCTCCAAAACGTCCTACATGCATGTAGCTGGGAATATTAAATGCTACCAAAGTTATAATCGCTCTTATAGGTTTTGTTAAATAGTTATTGTTATAATCCCAATTGACTGGTCATCTGAACTAAATGCATTTTAAATAGCCTATATGCTTAGGAAGGAAAACAAAACCACCTATTGGCAAATGGCCTAATGGTTTCCATTTCCTAAAGATTTTAATGAGCCAGTTCTCCCTAGGAGGTGTTTGGGGACAAGTTACATTAAAGTGTTTTAATTAGGGCTGCAACAAACAATTATTATGATAATCGATAAATTAGGCGATTAGAAAATTGTTTCAAATTAATCAGTTTTTTTATTTTTATTTAAGTATAGGCCACATATTGAGTTATTTAATTTTTACATTTCATAAAGCTTATATTCAGCGGTGAGAAGTAATGAAGTACAAATACTTCGTTAATGTTCTTAAGTAGATTTTTTTTTTGGTATCGGTACTTGTTCTGTCAATATTTGTTGATAAAAAAAACTGACATTTTGTTCAGTTGTGAAGATATAAACATCTAGAATATGTGATTAATTCAATTTTGTATAATAATTAAATGATATACAGTATGCATAAATTAAATGTACAAACATTTTAAACATAGTATAGTATATACAAGAGCATATTAAAGCTGCAATAAATTATGTTTAAATTCAGATAATTGTTGTAGTAGACTGATTGTGCAAACTGATGCTCTCGAGTTACGTCAGAACAGATCCAGTGCGACTGTCCCGGGGTTACAAACTAACAGTTTACACAATAGCACTTTATTAAACTACACCATTTTCACATTCTGAGGATTCTAAAGCTTTTGTTTACCCTGCTGAAGTTTCAGCTTCATCCGTGACACCAGTGTGTTTTCTTTTAATGTGCTTGTGCATCATTGTGGTACTTTCATACAAAACAAACTCCGCTTTGCATAACTTGCAGGTTACAGTCTTCTTTGTTGCATTTAATATCAAATGTTTCCATGCCTTGGATGATTTGGGATGCACACATTTTCCTGCTGACGGTTGACACTCTACTGTCTGCACATTTCGCAGGTGGCTGGGTTATCTTGCCTCGCGCTAACTTGAGCAGCCCAAATAATCAATAACGGCATTCGTTGACAATGAATTTCATTTCATTTCACTTTTAGTGATTAGTTGTTTAAGACCTAGTTTTAATAAGAACTCTGAATGAAAGCCACAAAATCTAAACCTCAATACATTCAAAATGATATGCAAAGAATGTGAGTTTAATCTACCTGTGGAAAATGAACAAACAGATAAATTGCCATTAATAGAAGATTAAAAGTTTTCAGGCTCACACCTATTGGCTGCTACACTTTAATGAAGTGCAAATGTAGATTAGTTTCAGATTTATACAATGTTCAAGAAAAAGAAAAATATATATTGGCAAATTTTAATAGATTATCCATAAAATAAAAATCCCATTAAAAAATGTTTTAAAGAATATGTGTAAGAAGAAATAATCGAGCAGGAAATAATTTTTTAACACAAGACAAATAAGCCCACATTTTACATCAGCTGCCAGACGTTCTTGTCTATCTTCTGTCTATCTGCCTGTCTGATTGATGTGTAGATGCTATTGAACTGGGATGAGATTATACCTTATTCATGACGGTAATGATGGTGATAATGTTGAAAATTGTGCTTGTTTTTTTCCTTCATTATACAATATATTTTCTTTTGCTTTATTGGTGAACTGAGAAGTTTTCTTTAAATAGCTATTCTCATCTCAATGAGCTCAGCTCAGGGGGTATTTGCTTTTTTGTTTGTTTGTTTGTTTAACTTAGATTTTTAGTTACACTTTGTTGGAACTTTATTCTTTATCCAAAACTATCAAGAGAGGTGTATATGTTAATCTCACTATGCCTTAACATCTTCTACTTATCTTATTATTTTGTTGTAATGTATAAAAATTAAAAAAATGTGTAAAAATTCCGTTTTTTTATTTACGCGTTATGTTTGTTCCATAGGTGAATTAAGAATAGTTCACAATGACCACTTGAAGATAAACACTTACTTTATACACAATGTTAAC